>NC_045449.1:21428207-21446143 GCF_002776525.5 Piliocolobus tephrosceles
TACAGGAGTATAGTCATGAACAAAGTAGAAATGGTCCTTGTCATTGTGGAACTCTTACAGTATATTAGGGAAGATGACATTAAGCAAATAGTTGCTATTTCTTTTTTTTTTTTTTTTTTCTTTTTTGAGACAGGGTCTGGCTCTCTTACCCAGGCTGGAGTACAGTGGCATGATCATGCCTAACTGCAACCTCCACCTTCCGAGCTTAAGCCATCCTCTCACCTCAGCCTTCAAAGTATCTGGGACTACAGGCAGGCACCACCGTGCGTGGCTAATTTTTCTATTTTTTGTAGAGATGCGATTTTACCATGTTGCTCAGGGTGGTCTCAAACTTCTGAGCTTAAGCCACCTGTCCCCCTTGGCTTCCCAAAGTGCTGGGATTACAGGCGTGAGTCACCACACCCGGGCCGATAGTTACTGTTTCCAAGTGTGCCAAGTGCTGTAAGGGAGAACTGTTGGTGAGGTTTGGACAATATGGGGACTAGGGAAGTGGGACAAGGGAAGGCTTCCTGGGGAAATGATGTCTATAGAGATTGAGGGATGGGTTGGGGAAGGCTAGGTGGGGGTTAATGGGAGAAAAAAGTAAGTTTCCCAAGGAGATGAAGCCTTCTGTAAAGACCACTGACAGGAGAGATCACTGAGTTTGAGGAACTGGAAGGAGGTTAGTGTGTCTGGAGTACAGTAATGAGAGCGAGAGCATAGTGTTAGGTGATACTGGAGAGGTTAGCAGGAGCCAGATCTGATCTTTATCTTAAGGACAGTGCAAAGCCACTGAAGAGTTTTAAAAGCAAGAGAGATACCATTTTTGTTTTTCTTTTTTTTTTTTTTGAGACGGAGTCTTGCTCTGTCGCCCAGGCTGGAGTGCAGTGGCCGGATCTCAGCTCACCGCAACCTCCGCCTCCTGGGTTCACGCCATTCTCCTGCCTCAGCCTCCCGAGTGGCTGGGACCACAGGCGCCCACCACCTCACCCGGCTAATTTTTTGTATTTTTAGTAGAGACGGGGTTTCACCGTGTTAGCCAGGAGGGTCTCGATCTCCTGACCTCGTGATCCGCCCGTCTCAGCCTCCCAAAGTGCTGGGATTACAGGCTTGAGCCACCGCACCCGGCCTTGTTTTTCAAAAGATAAATCTTCTAGAGCACTCCGAGCATGAGATAAGTACTTTCACTTAGGAATAGTTAACTGTGTGATTGTCAGTGGTCTGGTTAAATAGCTACCTCTTGGTAATTTTTAGTATCTCAAGAAAAAGATGATTCATTTAATAGGTGGTGTTCATAAAACTGAGACATCTGACAAAAAATAGAATTGGAACACCATTCTCATCATTTTCCAAAATAATTTCCAAATGAATTAAAGGCTTAAATATATAAACAATAACAGTCTCAGAATAATATTTAGATGACTATATAATCCAAGGGATGGAAAGACATTTTAAATCAAGATAAGAAGCTCAGAAGATGTTGTATCAGAAGCTGTAGTAGGAACATGTAAAAAAAAATTTTTTTTTTTTTTTTTTTTTTTTGAAAGAGGCTCCCGCTCTGTTGCCCAGGCTGGAGTGCAATGCCATAATCTTGGCCCAGTGCAACCTCTGCCTCCCAGGTTCAAGCGATTCTCCTGCCTCAGCCTCCTAAGTAGCTGGGATTACAGGTGCCCCGCTACCACGCCTGGCTAATTTCTATATTTTTAGTAAAGAGGAGGTTTCACCATATTTGGTCCACCTGGTCTTGAACTCCTGACCTCAGGTGATGTGCCCGTCTTGGCCTCCCAAAGTGAGCCACTGTGCCCGACCATAAAAAATTTTAAAACTTGTTTTTTTTTTTTTTTTTGAGACAGAGTCTCGCTTTGTCACCCAGGCTGGAGTGCAGTGGTGCGATCTTGGCTCACTGGAAGCTCCGCCTCCCAGGTTCACTCCATTCTCCCGCCTCAGCCTCCCAGGTAGCTGGGACTACAGGCACCCGCCCCCATGCCTGGCTAATTTTATTTTTGTATTTTTAGTAGAGATGGAGTTTCATCGTGTTAGCCAGGATGGTCTCGATCTCCTGACCATGTGATCCCCCCGCCTCGGCCACCCAAAGTGCTGAGATTACAGGCATGAGCCACCGCACCTGGCCTCAAACATTATTTTGAGAAAAAGAAGCATGTCATATACTGCTACAGTGTAATTCTGTTTTTGTGAATTTTGGGAAGAGTCAGAAGTCAGCTAGGGTGATAGAAATCAGAACAGAGGTTGCCTCTTGGTCCCAGGGACTGATGGGAAAGGGGCATGAGAGAACTTTTTGGGGTGATGGAATTGTTATGTATTTTGATTGGCAGGGTAGATACATAGGTGTAAACATTTGTCACAGCACATTGAACTGTGCATTTATTTTTATTTTTAAATACTTATTTAGAAATGGGGTCTTACTCTGTTATTCAGGCTGGAGTGCATTTCTTCTGTGGCGCCGTCATATCTCCTTGCAGCCTCTAACTCCTGGGCTCAAATGATCTTCCTGCCTTTGCCTCCTGAGTAGCTGGGATTACAGGCCTGAGCCACCATGCTCAGTGTATACCATTATTAAAAAGAAAGAGTTATTTATATCTGGGTAAGAAAGAATGGTGCTATCAATGGAGACAGAGGCCTGGACAGATTGGTGAGATGTTTAGGAGATAGAATTGATAGGACTTGGGCACTTGGACTGTAGGAGATAAACAAGAGGGAATCAGAGTTGATAGCTCTTTGTCATGTTTCGAGATATTTTTCCCATTTTGTCTGGTATTTTGGGGGAGTCTTATTTTAGCCTTTTTTTTTTTTTTCTTTTTTTTGAGATGGAGTCTTACTGTGTTGCCCAGGCTGGAATGCAATGGCGCAGTCTCAGCTCACTTCAGCCTCTGCCTCTCGGGTTCAAGTGATTCTGCCTCAGCTTCCCTGGTAGCTGGGATTGTAGGCGACTACCGCCACACCTGGCTAATTTTTGTATTTTTAGTAGAGACAGGGTTTCACCATGCTGGCCAGGCTGCTCTCGAACTGCTGACCTCAGGTGATCCACCTGCCTCAGCCTCCCAAAGTGGTGGGATTACAGGCGTGAGCCACCGCACCTGGCCTGGCCTCTTTTTTTTTTTGAGATACAGTCTTGTTCTGTTGCCCAGTCTGGAGTACAGTGGTGCGATATCAGCTCACTGCAACCTCCGCTTCCTGGGTTCAAGCAATTCTCCTGCCTCAGCCTCCTGAGTAGCTGGGATTACAGGCACCCGCCACCAAGCCCAGCTAATTTTTTGTGTTTTTAGTAGAGACAGGGTTTCACCATCTTGGCCAGGCTGGTCTTGAACTCCTGACCTCGTGATCCACTTGCCTCGGCCTCCAAAAGTGCTGGGATTACAGGCGTAAGCCACAGTGCCCCGCCTGCCTCTTTTTAATATATAGAAGTTCCTACATGGTAGAATTTATCCAACCTATTCTTTAATGACCCCTAGGTTTCATATTATAGAAGATTTCTTTACCCTGAGCTTATGAAAATGATTCTCCATGTTTTCATCTAGTACTTAGGGTTTCATTTTTTCATATTTATATTTTTGATCTCTGGAACTTAGTTATGTACAAAGGGATAATGTAGGGATTCAACTTATTATCCAGAAAGCCCAACCAGCTATCCCAGACTCTTAACCTGTTTTTGAGGATATCTACAGAAGAAGTCTTCTGTAAGACTGTTAAAAAGAGTTAGGACTTAGGGAATTTGAAGAATTGTAGCAAATCAGGGTCAGAGTAGGTGAGTATCAATCAATTTATAAATTTATTTATCAATCAGTATTATATATTCTGAATATTTTTGCAGCCTTTGGTGTAATTAGTGTTACTGAGATACACATTGAGGGAGAGTTTTTCCACAAACCTATGTTGGGTTTGTGTTAGAGAAGGAAGCTAGAACTGGCCTTCTTTTTGTGTGCTTTTTTTTTTTTTTTGAGATGGAGTCTCACTCTGTTGCCTAGGCTGGAGTGCAGTGGCACAATCTCGGCTCACTGCAAACTTCATCTCCTGGGTTCAAGCAAGCAATTCTCCTCCCTCAGCCTTCCGAGGATTACAGGCATGCACCACCACACCCGGCTAATTTTTGTATTTTTAGTAGAGACGGGTTTCACCATGTTGGCCAGGCTGGTCTCAAACTCCTGACCTCAGGCAATTCGCCTGCCTTGGCCTCCCAAAGTGCTGGGATTACAGGCGTGAGCCACCATGCCCGGCCAGAATTGGCTTTCATATATTGTATTTTGCATCTCTGAGTTTTGTAGAACTTGATTTCCTATGGTGTCAATGTTCATGTCCCTCCAGAATTCATGTGTTGAAATCCTATCCCTCAAGGTGATGGTATTAGGAGGTGGGGCCTCATTAGATCATGAGGGTGGAGGTTTCATGAATGAGATATTAGTGCCTTTATAAGAGACCACAGAGGGAGCTCCCTTGTTCCTTCAACTATGTGAGCTTATTGTGAGAAGATGGCTGTCTGAACCAGAAGTGGGCCTTCACCAGACACCAGATTTACCTGTGCCTTGATGGACTTTCCAGCCTCCAGAATTGTGAGAAGCACATTTCTATTTTCAACCCCCCAGTATATGGTAGTTTGTTATGAAAATTGAGCAGACTAAATGGACTAAGAAATGACATAAGAGGAAGAGCCATAGATGTGAATAAGGAAACGTGGGCTTAGAGTACTGTTATTAGCAAACTCAACTTAGGATCTTGAGCAAACCACTTTTTCCATGTTAACAGTACCCTCTCACCAAAGTATGGATGATAATTCCAGCCCTACTTAGTCATGCTGTGAGACAGTCTAGTACCAGGTAACCCCAAGGGAAATAAGCCCAAGGATTGTAGGAATGTTTCTTTCCTCTTTTCCTGTGAGATAAACCACAGAAGTTGCCTGAGGAGTGGAGAATGAATTAAGAATATAGCAGAGATGTGAGGATATGGATTTTAGTAAGCAGGAATTAGGCCAGGTGCAGTGGTTCATGCTTGTAATCCCAGCACTTTGGGAGGGCAAGGTGGGCAGATCACTTGAGTCCAGGAGTTTGGGACCAGCCTGGACAACGTGGCAAAACCGCATCTCTAGAAAAACTACATAAAAATTAGCTGGGCGTGGTGGTACGTACCTGTAGTCCTAGCTACTTGGGGGCGCTGAAGCAGGAGACTTGCTTGAAACCTGGAGGTGGAGGTTGCAGTGAGCCAGCATCACACCACTGAATTGCAGCCTGGGTAATAGAGCAGAATCTTGTCTTAAAAAAAAAAAAAAAAAAAAAAAAAAAAGGAAAAGAAAAAAATATCATTTTAAAATAAAAAAGAAACCAGGAATTTTTCTTTGAATTGTCTGGCTTGTCATTTCCTTCTTTTCTGTTGCTTTGTATCATGCTGCCATTTTCTTTACTTCTGCTTCTAGGCATCTGAATTTACTTGAGAGAACCACCTACTCATGTTATTTTGACTTTTAAAAAGAATTTATTGTTTTCTTAAATTACAAAAGTAAATGAGCTTCAGTATAAAAACACTTAAAATAGTCTAGCAATATATGAAGTAAAAAAGAGATGCCCTCTTCTTTTTTTTTTTTTTTGAGACAGAGTCTCACTCTGTCATGTTCTGTCGCCCAGGCTGGAGTGCAGTGGTGATCTCAGCTCACTGTAAGCTCCACCTCCCGGGTTCACGCTATTCTCCTGCCTCAGCCTCCCGAGTAGCTGGGACTACAGGCGCCCGCCACCATGCCTGGCTAATTTTTTGTATTTTTAGTAGAGACGGGGTTTCACCGTGTTAGCCAGGATGGCCTTGCTCTTCTGACTTTGTGGTTCGCCTGCCTCAGCCTCCCAAAGTGCTGGGATTACAGGCGTGAGCCACCACCTATGCTTTTTTTTTTTTGAGATGGAGTCTTGCTCTGTCGCCCAGGCTGGAGTGCAGTGGTGCAATCTCGGCTCACTGCAACCTCCGCCTCTTGGATTCAAGTGATTCTCCTGCCTCAGTCTCCCAGGCAGCTGGGACTATAGGTGCATGCCACCCCACCCAGCTAATTTTTGTATTAAAAAAAAATTTTTTTTGAGATGGAGTCTCGTTCTGTCGCCAGGCTGGAGTGCAGTGGTGCGATCTCGGTTCACTGCAATCTCTGTCTCCTGGGTTCAAGCGATTCTCCTGCCTCTGCCTCCAGAGTAGCTGGGACTACAGGCACGTGCCACCACGCCCAGCTAATTTTTGTATTTTTAGTAGGGATGGAGTTTCACCGTATTGGTCAGGCTGATCTTGAACTCCTGACGTCGTGGTCTTGAACTCCTGACGTCCTGATCCACCTGCCTCGGCCTCCCAAAGTGCTGAGATTACAGGTGTGAGGTACCACACCCGGCTGAGATGCCCTCTTCTTATACCTCTTTATTTCCTCTTTCCAGAAGAAAATACTGTTTTGTGTCCTTCAAGACTTTTTTATATTTATTGTTTATTTATTTTGTGTTGGAGTCTCATTCTGTTGCCTAGGCTGAAGTACAGTGGCGCGATCTCAGCTCACTGCAGCCCACCTCCCAGGCTCAAGTGATTCTCATGCCTCAGCCTCTGGAGTAGCTGGGATTGCAGGCATGTACCACTGTGCCCGGCTAATGTTTTTGTATTTTTAGTAGAGACGGTGTTTCACCATGTTGGCCAGGCTGGTCTTGAACTCCTGACCTCAGGTGATCTGCCCACCTTAGCCTCCCAAAGTGCTGGGATTACAGGTGTGAGCCACTGTGCCCGGCCTAATTTATTTATTTTTTCCTGAGACAAAGTCTCACTCTTTTGCCCAGGCTGGAGTGCAGTGGTACAATCTCAGCTCACTGCAACCTCTGCCTCCTGGGTTCAAGTGATTCTCGTGCCTCAGCCTCCCAAGTAGCTGGGATTACAGGCACTCGCCACCATGCCCGGCTAATTTTTTTTTTTTTTTTTTTTGGTATTTTTATTAGAGACAGGGTTTCACCATGTTAGCCAAGCTGATCTCAAACTCTCTAGCTTAGGTGATCCACCTGTCTCAACCTCCCAAAGTGCTGGGATTACAGGCGTGAGCCACTGTGCCCAGCCATTTTTTAATTGTTAGTAGAGATGAGTTCTCCATGTGTTACCTAGGCTAGTCTTGAACTCTTGGGCTCAAGTGATCCTGCCACCTTGGCCTTCCAAAGTGTTGGGATTATAGGTGTGAGCCACTGCAGCCAGCCCAAAAGCTATGTGTATGTTTGTGTGTGTGTGTGTGTGTGTGTGTGTGTGTATTTTTTTGAGATGGAGTCTGGCTCTGTCGCCCAGGCTGGAGTGCAGTGACACAATCTTGGCTCACTGCAAGCTCCGCCTCCTGGGTTCACGCCATTCTCCTGCCTCAGCCTCCCAAGTAGCTGGGACTACAGTTGTGTGTCACCACGCCCGGCTCATTTTTTGTATTTTTAGTAGAGACAGGGTTTCACTGTGTTAGCCAGGATGGTCTCGATCTCCTGACCTTGTGATCTGCTTGCCTCGGCCTCCCAAAGTGCTGGGATTACAGGCGTGAGCCACCGTGCCTGGCCAAAAGCTATATTTCGAATCACATTTGCACACTGGCTCAAGTTAAGCCACAGGAAAGTTCAATCTGAAATTTAGTTACCGTTATAAAAATTGCCATTTTTTTTATAAATGGCATTTATATGCCATTTTTTATATAAGAGCCAGCTAATCAATATTTGAGTTACTTAATCAACAGCAGACTTGGAGTTATATGGATTTGAGAGAGTTTCTAAGAGCCCTCAATTCATTTCCTCAACATTTTGGAACATGTGTTGATAATGTGATAAAACATTTCCCTTTGCCAACAATTGCGGATAATGCGATTGCCTCAAATAAACATAAAAAACAGAAAAACAAAAAACCAGACATCCTGAGTAATATATTCCAGAAATCAGATTGTGCATTTAGTGTTGCTAGGGAGGATTATGCCATTTTGCTGCTCCAAATCATAAACTTTTCATAGAGGAAGTGTTTCCCCAAGGACCAAAGAATCCTTCCTTTTTCCCCATTGTAAATTTACCATGCTTTTTGTCCTAGATCTGTTGTTTTAGGTCAATCATAACCAAAAGATGAATCTTTATGTAGTTATTTCTGTAAACAAAATTTTACTTGTTGATGACTACATTAGTGTTACTAAAACTTGATTTGGCTTTGTAGAGGAGATACATCATTGTGTTGTGAATTTTAATTTCACCTTCTAATAGATTTTGTGGTTTCATTTTACCAGTTTTAATAATGGAACAAGTGTGGTATTTTTAACTATCATACTTAAATTTTGTGTTTAATTTTTCTCTAAATTATATTTAATATGTTTACTTTTCAGGAATTACCCAACTCTGTCTTTTTGGTGATGGAGGTAGGTAGTATAGAAACTTCTGTTTAATTTATTTCCAATTTCTTTTTTTTTTTTTAGATTCTAGCATAAATCTTCGTATTTCAAATCGCTTTTGATTAATGTGAACCTTAAGATTGACAGTAGATAAATTATTTGAATGTTTGTGTTAATAAAGTTGATTCGGTGATCTAGATTCTACTCAAGGAATATAAATTTTTTTTTTTTTTTTTTTTTTTTGAGACGGAGTCTCGCTCTGTCACCCAGGCTGGAGTGCAGTGGCCGGATCTCAGCTCACTGCAAGCTCTGCCTCCCGGGTTTACGCTATTCTCCTGCCTCAGCCTCCTGGGTAGCTGGGACTACGGGCGCCCGCCACCTCGCCCGGCTAGTTTTTTGTATTTTTTAGTAGAGACGGGGTTTCACCGTGTTAGCCTGGATGGTCTCGATCTCCTGACCTCGTAATCCGCCTGTCTCGGCCTCCCAAAGTGCTGGGATTACCGGCTTGAGCCACCGCGCCCGGCCAAGGAATATAAAATTTTAAAAATTTTGAATCTATGTTTTTAGGCTATATTTACATGACATTATATACAAATGATTTTTTTAATCACAATTGAGAATAGATTGAATTAATCTTGAATCACTGTGTTTATTTTCATTACTTTCTCTTTTCTATGTCAGTATTGCAATGGTGGAGACCTCGCAGATTATTTGCAAGGTAACTGTGTGTGTGTGTCAGTGTTCAATAAAGATAGTGCTGCAGCCTGTTTAATTCTAAGAGGTACTTTTGAAATACACTACCCATTTTCTGCTCTTGTATAGAAACATTCAGTAAATATTTGTGTATTTGTTTGACTTGTGATCACTTTGCAGACCAGTTGTTGTTTGTGGTTTTGTTCCTAAGCTTTACTTGTATATAAGTATTTACCTTTTTGTGTGTCTCTCTCTGACAGTGTTTGAGAGATGGTCCTATCCCCAGGAGAGGAGAAACCCGATAGAATTCCTCTCCTTCAAAAGTCTTCACTGAGTTGTAGTCCTTTCCATTTCTTTCAAAATAAAAAAAATTATAGTGGAAAAATGTATCCAAGAATGTATTTGTGTGAACATTTCTTGTAATTAAAAAAAGGCAACAAAAAACATTATAAGGCATTAAAGGTAACATTGAAATTATTTTGTGGTACAGAAGTAAGATTTTAGTATTAGATGGTGCTTGAAATTTTGAACCCAAAATGCATACATGTAGGATATGAAGCATTCAGATCAAATTGTGTGCCTCCAGAGTATTTTCTTTTTCTTTCCTTTTTTTTTTTTTTTTGGAGATAAAGTCTTGCTCTGTCGCCCAGGCTGGAGTGCAGTGGTGCATTCTCAGCTCACTGCAACCTCCGCCTCCGCCTCCTGGGTTCAAGTGATTCTCCTGCCTCAGCCTTCCGAGTAGCTGGGATTACAGGTGCATGCCACCATGCCCAGCTAATTTTTGTATTTTTAGTAGAGACAGGATTTCACCATGTTGATCAGGCTGGTCCCAAACTCCTGACCTCGTGATCCGCCGGCCTAGGCCTCCCAAAGTGCTGGGATTATAGGGTGAGCCGCCACACCTGGCCAGTGAAGGCAGTACCTACTTGTTCACCCCTTAAAAGTTGCAAGGGGAATATGCAAAAAGACAGTAAAAGGTTAACACATTCAACCTATAAATAGATTATGGCATCTGAGCGTGGTGGCTCACACCTATAATCCCAGCACTTTGGGAGGCCAAGGCGGGTAGATCACCTGAGGTCGGGAGTTCGAGACCAGCCTGACCAACATGGAGAAAACTCATCTCTACTAAGAATACAAAAGTAGCTGGGGGTGGTGGCACATGCCTGTGATCCCAGCTACTTGGGAGGCTGAGGCAGGAGAATCATTTGAACCCAGGAGGTGGAAGTTGCAGTGAGCCGAGATCACGACATTGCACTCCAGCCTGGGCAACAAGATGGAAGCTCCCATCTCAGGAAAAAAAAAAAAAAAACAGATTACGGCAGTTGATGGTAAAGCACTATGGACAATTTACAAAATATAACATAGATATATAGGATAATATAGAATATTGCTAACATTCAGAAGCTGTGTAGAGAAAAATGTAAAGAATACCAGTACTTGCACCCACTACCACCATTTACAAGGGAATTATAGGCTGGGCATGGTGGCTCACACCTGTAATCCCAGCACTTTGGGAGGCCAAGGTGGGCGGATCACTTGAGGCCAGGAATTTGAGACTAGCCTGTTCAACATGGTGAAACCCTGTCTCTACTAAAAATATAAAACGTAGCTGGGCATGGTGGTGCATGCCTGTAGTCTTAGCTGCTTGGGAGGCTGAGGCAGGAGAATCTCTTGGACCTGGGTGGCGGAGGTTGCAGTGAGCTGAGATCAAGCCATTTTACTCTAGCCTGGGCTGCAGAGCAAGACTGTCTCAAAAAAATCCCCCCAAAATAGAAGAAAGAAATTATAAATACAGTTGAAGCTCCCTGTAAGCCCTTCTGCAGTCCCATTCCTGTCCTTTCCCTAGAGGCAGCCATTGTCCTGAATTTGGTAGTTTAAAAAAAAAAAAAAACTGTCAATTTAGTAAACACATTTCAAAATGTTATTCGTAGATAGAACGCAGTGAGACAGACACTTTCATTCACTGCTGTTGGCAAGGAGTTAAGGTGGAAAGCACCCTGCTCTGCCTTTCTTCACGTCCTTGGTGTTCCTGATGAAGCGCTTTTCTACTTGGGGTCAGACTGAGTGACACCAGCTTACAGCCTGCATTAGAATGTCAGTTGACACCAGCTTACAGCCCTCATTAGAATACCAGTTTTTTTTTTTTGAGTCCTGTGGGTCATACCTGTAATCCCAGCACTTTGGGAGGCCCAGACGGGCGGATCACAAGGTCAGGAGATCGAGACCATCCTGACTGACATGGTGAAACCCCATCTCTACTAAAAATACAAAAAATTAGGCAGGCGTTATGGCGGGTGCCTGTAGTCCCAGCTACTCGGGAGGGAGAGGCAGGAGAATGGCGTGAACCCGGGAGGCGGAGCTTGCAGTGTGCTGAGATCATGCCACTGCACTCCAGCCTGGGTGACAGAGCAAGACTCCGTCTCAAAAAACAAAAAAAGAATATCAGTTTTTTCTTTTCTAGAGAGCATGTTGTTAAAAAAAAAAAAAGAGAATATCAGTCTCATTAGCAACTGTTATTCACCCGTAGAAGCACTATTACAACAGTTTTGTTGAACTCTTGTGTTTGATACTCTAAAGCAATATTGTTAGGAGACTCAATAGTGAAGAGCTTAAGAGCTTGAATGTTGGAGTCAGTCAGGTAAGCATGGTTCTAGCACCAGTGTTTACTCATACTGCTGTATGATTTTGGTTTTATAACTTCTCCCTGGTCTTTCTCTGTCACAGTCTGTAAGGGAATCCCTTGTAGTATGAAAGCACTTTAAAGTCACGTGAAAGAAATTCTGGTCCTTAGAGGAATTATTGAGATCTGCACTGTCCAATATAGTAGCCACTGACCACATTGGGCTCTTGAAATGTGGCTAGTCAGAATCAAGATGTGCTATAAGTGTAAAATGCACAACGGAATTTGAATACTTCATCAGAAGGAAAGAATGATTAAATCTCATTAATTTAAAAATATTTATTACGAGTTGAAATGGTAATATTTTGGATATATTGAGTTAAATATATTAATTATATCTCTTTCTTTTCACCTTTTAAAATCTGGCCACAAGAAAATGGAAAGTTTGATGTGTGGCCACCTTAATATTCGTGTTGGAGAGCACTGGTCTAGAAGGTCTGGAATGTTTAGAAGGTCTGGAATGTCTAGAAGGTTGAATGCCATTGTGTCACAATAGGATCATTTAGTCCTTTAATTTGCTCTTTGAAACAAACACCTTTTACATTTTCTTTCTTTCTTTTTTTTCTTTTTGAGACAAGAGTCTCACTCCATCGCCCAGGCGGGAATGCAGTGGTGTGATCTCGGCTCACTGCAACCTCTGCTACCTGGGTTCAAGCCATTCTCCTGCCTCCGCCTCCCAAGTATGCTACAGGCACCTGCCAGTGTGCCTGGCTGATTTTGTATTTTTAGTAGAGATGGGGTTTCGCCATGTTGGCCAGGCTGGTCTTGAACTCCTGACCTCAGGCGATCCACCCTCCTCGGCGTCCCAAAGTGTTGGGAATACAGGCGTGAGCTGCCGTGCCCAGCCAAAATGAATTTTAAATAATACCATCCATTTCAGTTGTCACAATGTAATTTAAGTAAAACATTACAAAAATAAAGTTCTAGTTGTTGATTTGACCTCCCCACTATTATGCAATAATATATATATATTAGCATCTGCAAGAAAGTAGATCTGGAAAAATGCACATCAAATTGTTAACAGTGTTCATCTCCAAAGGATGATTTTTTTTTTTTTTTGAGATGGAGTCTTGCTTTATTGCCCAGGCTGGAGTGCAGTGGCAGGATCTCGGTTCATTGCAAGCTCCACCTCCCAGGTTCAGACTATTCTCCTGTCTCAGCTTCCCGAGTAGCTGGGACTACAGGTGTGCACCACCATGCCGGGCTAATTTTTGTATTTTTAGTAGAGACAGCATTTCACCGTGTTGGCCAGGCTGGTCTCAAACTCCTGACCTCATGATCCACCTGCCTTGGCCTCCCAAAGTGCTGGGATTACAGGCATGAGCCACCACACCCAGCCCCCCGAAATTTTTTTAAATTTTATTTATTAATTTTTGAGATGGCATCTGTGTAGTCCAAGCTGGAGTGCAATGGCACGATCTTGGCTCACTGCAACTTCTGCCTCCCAGGCTCAAGTGATTCTCGTGCCTCAGCCTCCCAAGTAGCTGGACTGTAGACGTGTGCCACCATGCCGGGCTAAGTTTTTGCATTTTAGTAGAGGTGGGGTTTCATCATGTTACCCAGGGTGGTCTCAGACTCCTGAGCTCAGGTGATTCGCTCACGTTGGCCTCCCAAAGTGCTGGGGTTACAGGTGTGAGCCACCATACCCAGCCTTAAATTTTAATTTTTTTGTAGAGGCAGAGTCTTACCATGTTGCCTAGGCTGGTCTCAAACTCCTGGGCTCAGGCAGTCCCTCTGCCATGGCCTCCCAAAGTGCTGGGATTACAGGCATGAGCCACACACTGGGCCATATTTGATAATTTTTAAATCATAAAGTTTAATTTTATTTGAAGATGTTAAGGACATGTAAAACTTGACAGGTCATTAAAATGATTTTAAAACCATAATATTTCACTTGTTCCAAGTATTAATGTTATTTCTCTCTTATTTACAAATGGAAAGGTTATATAGAACATATTCTAAGAATTACATGGACAGACATGCATCACAGATAATTTAAATAGGTACATGGATACTAAATCCTCAGTGGAGGTAAGGAATTACACTTGTGACTTTTAGACTCATTGTAATAAGCTTATTTGCATACTTACTACATTGAAATATTATGTGCAAAGCCCTTTTCTAAAGATTTCATAATTTTTTTCTTTTCTTTTTTTTTTTTTTTGAGATGGAGTCTTGCTCTGTCACCCAGGCCTGGAGTGCAGTGGCGCGATCTCGGCTCACCGCAAGGTCCGCCTCCCGGGTTCACGCTGTTCTCCTGCCTCAGCCTCCCGAGAAGCTGCGACTACAGGCGCCCACCAGCAAGCCCGGCTAATATTTTTGTATTATTAGTAGAGACGGGGTTTCACCGTGTTAGCGAGGATGGTCTCGATCTCCTGACCTCGTGATCCACGCGTCTCGGCCTCTCAAAGTGCTGGGATTACAGGCTTGAGCCACCACGCCCGGCCAGAACATATTCTAAGAATTACATGGATAGACATGCATCACAGATAATTTAAATAGGTACATGGATACTAAATCCTCAGTGGAGATAAGGAATTACACTTGTGACTTTTAGACTCATTGTAATAAGCTTATTTGCATACTTACTACATTGAAATATTATGTGCAAAGCCCTTTTCTAAAGATTTCATGATTTTTTTCTTTTCTTTTTTTTCTTTTCTTTTTTTTTTTTTGAGATGGAGTCTGCTCTGTCACCCAGGCTGGCGTGCAGGGCGCCATCTCGGCTCACTGCAAGCTGTGCCTACCGGGTTCACGCCATTCTCCTGCCTCAGCCTCCCGAGAAGCTGCAACTACAGGCGCCCACCACCAAGCCTGGCTAATATTTTTGTATTTTTAGTAGAGACGGGGTCTCACCACGTTAGCCAGGATGGTCTCGATCTCCTGACCTCGTGATCCACCTGCCTTGGCCTCCCAAAGTACTGGGATTACAGGCGTGAGCCACCGCGCCTGGCTTCTTTTTAATGTAAATATTTTTTGCTAATCTTCTCTGTACAAATTTTATTATATGTGCTGCTGAAACGAGCAGAAGTTTTCATTATTAAATGGGTTTTATTTAATCATCATGTCAACCTCATGTAGTCTCATGAACTTTTATACATGAGGAAGGTGGGCACAGAGGGATCGTCTTTAGGGTAATACATTCAGTGGAAGACCTAGGAGTTGAACAAAGGCAGCCAGACTCCAAATCAAGCTGTTAACCACAACATGCTCAGGCATACACAGAAATAATGTAGAATTTACTGAATAGGCTGGTCACGATGTTTCTCACTGTAATCCCAGCACTGTGGGTGGCCGAGGCGAGTGGATCACTTAGGTCAGGAGTTCAAGACCAGCCTGGCCAACATGGCAAAACCCTGTCTCTACAAAAATAGAAAAATTAGTTGGGCATGGTGAAACATGCCTGTAGTCCCAGCTACTCGGGAGGCTGAAGCAGGAGAATCTCTTGAACCCAGGAGGCGGAGCTTGCAGTAAGCCGAGATTGTGCCACTGCACTCCAGCCTAGGGGACAGAGTGAAACTCTGTCTCAAAAAAAAAAAAAATTTACTGAATAATGACTCACTACTTTCAAATAATGTTCATATCACCTCTTTATAGTGGTGAAATAGGTTAAAACATTTATACTTAGGTATCTTTAGTTATGAAAGATATTCTAGTGGAATGGGGGATATGGGAGATAAAAGGACAGAGTAGATACAGTAACACAGATGCTTCACAGGTACAGGTAGCAGTAGTATCCAGGTCCCTCTGGTCAAAGATTTTGCTTGTTTGTAACTTGTGTTCACATAATGATTGGAATTAAATATGGACACTTATTCCAGATATTTGACTAATATGAAGGGGAACCTAGCTTTTGGCTTGTAAAGGACATTCGTATTTATTGAGTACCTATGGTGTTCAGAGTCATGTGGGCACCATCAGCAGTAAAAACATGAAGGGAAAAGCAAAACACACAGGTGAAACAAGATGAAAGTGCCCATCAGTTCTCTTTACAACAGGTTGACTGCAAGTTTTGAGAAATCTGGTATCTCTTCATAAACGTCAATTATTAAAGTTAAAAATGGGCCGGGCGCGGTGGCTCAAGCCTGTAATCCCAGCACTTTGGGAGGCCGAGACGGGCGGATCACGAGGTCAGGAGATCGAGACCATCCTCGCTAACACGGTGAAACCCCGTCTGTACTAAAAAATAGAAAAAAAAAACTAGCTGGGCAAGGTGGCGGGCGTCTGTAGTCCCAGCTACTCGGGAGGCTGAGGCAGGAGAATAGCGTAAACCTGGGAGGCGGAGCTTGCAGTGAGCTGAGATCCAGTCACTGCACTCCAGCCCGGGCGACAGAGCGAGACTCCGTCTCAAAAAAAAAAAAAAAAAAAGTTAAAAATGAATAAATGTGAATACAAATTCCTTATTCCCTTCATGCTGTCCTTAACACCCCAATCCTGTTGATGGAATATGCAGATGGTATTTGATTTTTTGTGCTTAAATATTTACGTGACTCCTTTTGTACCAGCAAAAGGAACTCTCAGTGAAGACACCATCAGAGTGTTTCTGCATCAGATTGCTGCTGCCATGTGAATCCTGCACAGCAAAGGAATCATCCACAGAGATCTCAAACCACAGAACATCTTGCTGTCCCATGCTAATCGCAGAAAATCAAGTGTCAGTGGTATTCGCATCAAAATAGGTAAATGGCCATGTATTGTGTTATGGAAAGGACATTTTTGAAACTATTTTTAGACAACTTTAGCTTTATTGAATGATGAATTTTTTTTTTTTTGAGATGGAGTCTTGCTCTGTTGCCCAGACTGGAGTGTAGTGGGATGATCTCGGCTCACTGCAACCTACGCCTCCTGGGTTTGAGCGATTCTCCTGCCTCAGCCTCCTGAGTAACTGGGATTACAGGCATGCACCACTACGCCTAGCTAAATTTTGTATTTTTAGTAGAGACGGGGTTTCACCGTGTTGGCCAGGCTGGTCTTGAACTCCTAACCTCAGGTGATCTGCCCGCCTCAGCCTCTGAAAGTGCTGGGATTACAGGTGTGAGCCACCACACCTGGCTAACTGATGGATTTTATTGATGCAATTTTGATATTTTTATTGAGATCGTGGAGTTCTTTTAGGTGAATCCTTTACATTATTGACAGTGTCTGCTAAGTCTCAGGCAATGCTGACAGGCCCTCATCAGGAGCTCTAAATATGAATTCCTGTGTCTCTCGAGAGGAAAATTGATGTGGTGTGGTTACTGGCAGCAAATTAATAACCCTGTTTCTTTTTTTTTCTTTGAGATGGAGTCTCATTCTGTCACCCAGGCTGGAGTGAGGCATGATCTCAGCTCACTACAACCTTCCGCCTCCCAGGTTCAAGAGATTCTCCTGCCTCAGCCTCCCAAGTCGCTGGGATGTGCAAGTAGCTGGCATGTTCCACCACACCCAGCTAATTTTTTTTTTGTATATATTTTTTTAGTGGGGACGGGGTTTCACCATGTTGGCCAGGCTGGTCTCAAACCCCTGACCTCAGGTGATCCGCCCACCTTGGCCTCCCAAAGTGCTGGGATTATGGGCGTGAGCCGCCACGCCCAGCCATAACCCTGATTCTTGACAGTTCCTAGGCTTTTGACATAGGGATCTCAGAGACCATCTAGTTTAGCCCTTTGCAGTTTTTTTTTAGCAGTACCTCAAAATTACTTGAAACAATAAAAACATAATTGTTCACATTCTACATCTGATATTGATATTTAATGAAAACTGTATTAATGAGCTACTTATTATAATTAGCATTTTCACTTGCAAAGTTTCATGCACCTTGGTTACAAATCTGGCAGAGGAGTGACTTGTACAGTTGACGATTACTACTATTTTTAGCTTGTTGAAATTGAGGTAGCTACTTTTTTCTTTGGTGGACAGTGATATTCAGTAAGCTGTTTATTTTTCACAGTCCTTTGTGCCTTCTTGTGTCTTGAAGAATCATATGATGTATGTTAGGTATCAGCGAAGATATAATTTGCTTTTCTACTTTCTATTTTGTGAAATAGCGGATTTTGGTTTTGCTCGTTACCTACATAGTAACATGATGGCTGTACCTATGTTACCTACATAGTAACATGATGGCTGCAACACTGTGTGGATCCCCGATGTACATGGTGAGTGAGTTTTTGCATCCTTGTGTGTTTAAAGCGTGGCTCCATAAGCATTGGAATTTAAATATAATGCTTGCTTCCAAATAAGATGTGATCTTACATA
>NC_045449.1:21456143-21483384 GCF_002776525.5 Piliocolobus tephrosceles
TGAAAACTGGAACAAAATGAAAATATTTGCCCAAGATAGTATTAAGAAAATTAGTGACACAGCCAGGTTAAACACTTTTAATTTCTTAGTCTAGTTTGCATTGTAGAGGAGGCTTCTACATTTAAGCAGTTGTTGTTATCAGCTACTTGTTGCTGTGGAGAGACTGCGTAGTAGCAGTATACATAGTTCTTTTCTTTGAATTCCTTTAGGGTCCTAAGGTAAAGTACACCTGAATTTTACCCTACAATAACGTACTTATTGGGCAGGCCATGTAACCTTCAGAATAGTGACCCTTAATCTATTCTAAGTTTCAGGCTCCTCTGAGAGTCTGACCTCAGAAAAGGTACCTCAGAAAAGGTACATTATACTCAGATGTACAGAATTTTCACACAATGTCATAGGTTTTATGACTTCCTAATGACCAGTTATGGCTCCTTCAGCAATCCATGGCTTTCAAGTTGAGAATCTATGTTCTGTAGCAAGAATATGAGCGTCATCTCTCTTTCCTTTCCTCCTCCCTCATACTTTCCCTCCTTTCCTCTGAATCCCTTCCTTGAAACTCCCACTCCCTCAATCCGTTAAAAAAAAGAACATGAGCGTCAATCATATGATTTGGAAGTTTTGCCCCCATTGTTTAGGAAATTAAACCTTTTTTTTTTTAATAGGCCAATAGTCCTCAAGACTTAAGGATGTTTTATGAAAAAAACAGGAGCTTAATGCCTAGGTATGTGTTTAGATTACACTGGGTTTTACTATTTGTGAACACAGTGTTGTTTATTTGAACTGTTTGTGTTTTATGTATTCTCGTTTTTGAATTCTTTTTCAGTTGATAATTTGAAAGCATTTGTTATAGCAAATTGGAAAATTGCTGGCACATCATAGGTGTCTGTGTAGTACTGTACTCTTTTGTTTCTTTTTTAAAATGTAAATTTGAAAGAAAAAGATACGGAAGTTACATGTGTTCCTTGTGGAGAGGGTAATATGGGCAGAATAGATACGCAGAAAGTAGAAAGTGAATTCCCCACAGCTTTGCTCTCTTCTTTAGGGGTAACAAGAGTTTGCTGTGTCTCTTTCTACATAGTTTTTGTGGGAGTTCTTTATACATGTTTGAGTGCTTGTTTTCCTTTTGTTTTCTCTTGAACTTGTATCTTGAGATGAGTGCTTGTTTATGTATGTATTTATACACACACATAGTTTAAGACAAATTACATCATATTTTGTGAGTTGTTTGCAGTGTCCTTTTGTTTTTTACTTTGTAGTACATCACAGATGATGTTCCTCAACAGGATGTGGAAAGCCACTGTATGCTTATTTTGAGACAGTCTTGCTCTGTGGCCCCGGCTGGAGTGCAGTGGCACGATCTAGGCTCACTGCAACTCCACCTCCCTAGTTCAAGCAGTTCTCCTGCCTCAGCCTCCCTAGTAGCTGGGACTGTAGGTGCCCACCACGACACCTGGTTAATTTTTGTATTTTTTGTTTTTTATTAGTAGAGACGGGGTTTCACCATGTTGGCCAGGCTGATCTTGAACTCCTGACCTCAAGTGATCCTCCCACCTTGGCCTCCTAAAGTGCTGGGATTATAGGTGTGAGCCACCATACCTGGCCAACTGTATGCTTTTTTTTGTTTGTTTTTTAATGATTAATAGACTATTTATTTAGGCAGGAGTACATATAGTCATCGACAGACTTAACATGAGAGATTAAATGTCTGACCCAATTTTCCTCCCCGGATGAGCTTTTCTTTCCTGTCCCTGTCAGTTTGGAAAACATGATAGCAGAAGAAGAGGGGTCCAAGTCCACACAGAGCTCCCAAGAGTGAGTTTTTAGGAGTGGGTCTGAAATTAGGATAGACATTTGCTGATCTTGCATAGGTCCAACGAATCAAGGCAGGATCTTCGAGGAGCCCTCTGCAGTTGGGGTGGTTGTACTGAAGCAGGTACTCTCGTTTCAGCCGGACTCTTATGGCCAATGGCTCAACTTGCGCCCGTCGGGTTTCTGGAGATATGTCGTATATGGCTGGGTTGAGGGCTGGGGGCAGAGTGGCCAGGCGCGATGGAGTATACTTTGGGAACGACATCTTGGTGACCCAGGGCACAACTGCACCTGCCACTGTATGCTTTTAAATGCCACAGAGAGTCCCATAGATGTACATTATTTTATTTAATCAGATCCCTGTTTTCATTTTTTGGTCACTACAAACAGGCTCTAGTGAAGTGTGTATGTATATATGTGTGTGTGTGTGTGTGTGTGTGTCTGTGTACACCTTTGTGTATGTGTGCATTTTGTTAGTTTGGACTCCTAGAAATGGAATTGTCAGACCAAAAGATACACTTTCCAAATAGGCTATCCCAGTGAATACAAGATAGAAGACTGCCCCTTTTCCCTCATTTTTACCAACACAGAATGTTAGCGGATTTGATGCTGTACAAATGCATAAGGACCAGTTAGCTATTAATTTAATTTGGATTGTTCTCTTCATTAGTGAGTTTGGCTCCTTTGTATTTAATATCTTTTTCTTTTTCTTTTCTTTTTTTTTTTTTTTTTGAGATAGAGTCTTGTTCTATTGCCAGGCTGGAGTACAATGGCATGATCTTGGCTCCCTGCAACGTCCACCTCCCGATTTCAAGCCATTTTCCTGCCTCAACCTCCCAGGTAGCTGGGACTACAGGCAGGCCACCACGCCCGGCTAATTTTTGTATTTTTAGTGGAGATAGGATTTCACCATGTTGTTCAGGCTGGTCTTGAACTCCTGACCTCAAGTGATCCTTGAGGATCCTTGGCTTCCCAAAGTGCTGGGATTACAGGCGTAAGACACCGTGCCCAGCCTGTTTAATATATTTTTGTAATTCTTATTCTTTGAATTGTGTACTTCTATTACTTCACTCATTTTCCTGTTGCTTGTTGTTTTCATATTGGATGTTAGGAAGTTGTGTTAGTTCTCACTTGTGTTTAAGTGCTGCCCTTTTCCAGATGGAAATGGAGGTGGCTATTTTGTAATAGAGAACATTATAGCAACTATTAGTGCAAGATTGAAGTCATCGTAAAACTGAGCATTGGGCTTGTGAAGTGCCTTACTCCTATAGATACTCAACAACAAGCACAGTACAGGAATCTTCTCAATTTGATGCTGTTTCTCAAAGGCAGTTTAGTGCCTTTTTTTTCCTTCTTTAGATGACTCTTACATGGTCTTCTTGGTATAAATGTATTGGTATTTGTGAAACCACATATATGTTTTAGTTTACTATATGGAAGGCAAAAATTAATGTTGTTTATATATATAAACTTATCACTTAGGTGGTTGTGTTTTTCCTTTCCCCGAGTATTCCCAGAGAAACATCACCTTATTTGGCTAATCTCCTTTTGGGTTTGCTTCAGAGAAACCAAAAAGATAGAATGGACTTTGGTAAGAAATAGTTTCAACTTTTGCGTACTTTCTAACTTTATTGTTTTATGTGCTGAAAGATTTAAAAAATAGAGGTTTCAGAAGAAAATTGAAGTCAGTTTCACTTTTCTTTTTATTTTCTTCACTAGTTTCGTAAATATTTATTGAGTGCTTATTACTATGTTCTAGGTATGGGAGATAGAGTAATAAAATCACTCTCCTCATGTAGCATATATTCTAGTGGTAGAGAGAGACAAGAAACAAATTAAAAACCATAGTTAGATATTATATTAGAAGTTGCTAAGTATTGTGGGAATAAAGAAGTGGGGGTGGGGTGGGGGTGGGGATTGAAATTTTAAATAAGATAGCGAAGACCTTATTGAGAAAGTGACATTTGAACAAAGACTTGACTTGAAATGAGAGTGAGCCATAGGATATCTGTGGGAAGAGCTTTTTAAGCAGAGTGAACAGCCAATATAAATGCTTAGGGCTGGGAACATGCCTGTAAGCTTGAGGAACAACTAGAAAGCCAGTTGAAGACTTGGGTTTTTCCACAAAGTGTGATGGGAGCCATTAGAGAGTTTTGAGCGGAGGAAAAGTGATCTGACTAATGTTTTTAGAAAGGATCAAGCTGGCTGCTGCTTGAGAATAGACTGTGTGCATATAAGGGGAAGAGCAGAAGCTGGGAGACTAATCAGGAGACTCTTGTCGTTACCCAAGTGAGAGATGAGTGTAGCTTTGACTAGGATAATAGCAGTGGAGGTGGTAAGAAGTCTTTCTGGAGGTAGAGGCAACGGCATTCACTGAAGGATTGAATCTGAGGGTGTGAGAGAGAAGACTCAAGGATGACTCCAAAGTTTTTGGCCTGATCAGCAGAAAGGATGTTGTCAGTTACAGTGATGGGAAAGACTGTATGGATAGAGCAGGCAATGGGACAAGATGAGTTTCTGTTGGATATGTTACATTTAAGATAACCATTGGATGTCTAAGTGTTGATGTCAGAAGTGCACTTGAATTTCAGAAAAGTCTAGACTGGGGGCAGATTGGGGAGTTGTCAGCCTGTGGTTGATATTTATTTATTTAATTAAAAAACATTTTTTTTGAGACAGGATTTTACTCTGTCACCCAGGCTGGAGTGCAGTGGTATGATCATGGCTCACTGCAGCCTCAACTTCCCCAGGCTCAGGTGATCCTCCAACCTCATCCTCCCCAGTACCTGGGACTACAGGTGTCCAACACCACCCCTGGCTAATTTTTGTATTTTTTTGTAGAGACAGGGTTTCGTTATGTTGTCCAGGCTGGTCTCAAACTCCTGGGCTCAAGTGATCTACCCACCTTGGCCTGCCAAAATGCTGAGATTACAGATGTCAGCCACCATGCCCAGCAATATTTATTAAATAGATTATTTTCTCTTTTTTTCCCCCTTTATTTGAGCAAAGGCCTCACTGTATTACCCAGGCTGGACCGGGAATGCAGTGGTGTGATCGTAGCTCACTGCAAGCTTGAACTCCTGGGTGCAAGTGATTCTCCCACCTCAGCTTCCTTAATAGTTGGGACTACAAGCCTGCATCACCACAGTCGGCTAATTTTTTGTTTTGTTAATTTAATTAATTAATTTATTTGTTTTGAGACGGTGTCTCACTCAGTCGCCCAGGCTGGAGTGCAGTGGCGCGATTTCAGCTCACTGCAAACTCTGCCTCCCGGGTTCACGCCATTCTCCTACCTCAGCCTCCTGAGTAGCTGGGACTACAGGCACCTGCCACTATGCCTGGCTAATTGTTTTGTATTTTTAGTAGAGACGGGGTTTCACCGTGTTAGCCAGGATGGTCTGGATCTCCTGACCTCGTGATCCGCCCGTCTCAGCCTCCTAAAGTGCTGAAATTACAGGTGTCAGCCACTGCACCCGGCTTTGTTTTGTTTTTGAGACGGAGTCTCGCTCTGTCACCCAGGCTGGAGTGCAGTAGCACGATCTTGGCTCACTGCAACTTCTGCCTCCTGGGTTCAGGCAGTTCTCCGCCTCAACCTCCCGAGTAGCTGGGATTACAGGCACCCGCCACCATGCCTGGCTAATTTTTTATATTTTTAGTAGTGACAGGGTTTTTCACCATCTTGGCCAGGCTGGTGTTGAACTCCTGACCTTGTGATCTGCCCACCTCAGCCTCCCAAAGTGATGGGATTTCAGGCGTGAGCCACCATGCCCGGCCTGTTTTGTTTGGTTTTTGAGACGAAGTTTTGCTCTTGTTGCCCAGGCTGGAGTACAGTGGCACGATCTTGACTCACTGCAACTTCTGCCTCCCAGGTTCAAGCGATTCTCCTGCCTTAGCCTCCCAAGTAGCTGGGATTACAAGCGCCCGCCACCATGCCCTGCTAAATTTTTTTGCTTGTTTGTTCTTTTGAGACAGAGTCTCGCTCTGTGACGCAATCTCTGCTCACTGCAACCTCTGTCTCCTGGGTTCAAGCGATTCTCCTGCCTTAGCCTCCTGAGTAGCTGGGATTACAGGAGCACGCCACTATACCCAGCTAATTTTTGTATTTTTAGTAGAGACAGGGTTTCACCATGTTGGCCAGGCTGGTCTCGAACTCCTGACCTCATGATCCGGCCTGTCTCAGCCTCCCAAAGTGCTAAGATTACAGGCGTGAACCACCATGCCTGGCCTAATTTTTGTATTTTTTTTTTTTAGTAGAGATGGGGTTTTGCCATGTTGTTTAGGCGTGTCTCGAACTCCCGGCCTCAGGGGATCCACCTGCCTTGGCCTCCCAAAGTGCTGAGATTGCAGGCGTGAGCCACCGGGCCCAGCCCAGTCGGCTAATTTTTTTACCCTTTTGTAGGGATAGGGTCTCACAATATTGTCAGCGCTATTCTCAAACTCCTGGCTCCAAGCAATCTTCTTGACTCAGCCTCCCAAAGTGCTAGGATTACAGGTATGAGCCATTGTGTCTAGTCAAAATAGATTATTTTCTAGTGTACCATTTAAATTCTTTCATTGAGTCTTCTGGCTTTTTTGTGCTATTTGTTATTTTTTTTAATGATTGATCTAGGGATTACAGTATGCATCTTAATTTATCACAATCTACTTTATATAAATACTAGTTGAGGCAGGGCGTGGTGGCTCACATTTGTAATCCCAGCACTTTGGGAGGCTGAGGTGGGCGGATCATGAGGTCAGGAGATCAAGACCATCCTGGCTAACATGGTGAAACCCCATCTTTACTACGAGTACCAAAAAAATTAGCCGGGCATGGTGGCAGGTGCCTGTAGTCCCAGCTACTCGGGAGGCTGAGGCGGGAGAATGGCATGAACCCGGGAGGCGGAACTTGCAGTGAGCCAAGATCTCGCCACTGCACTCCTCCAGCCTGGTTGACAGAGCGAGACTCTGTCTCCAAAACAAAAACAAAAACAAAAACAAAAACAAAAACAAAACAAAAAACTAGTTGAATTCCAGTAAAATATAGAAGCTTTGTTCCATTAATATGGCTTCATTTGCTCTTCCCTTTGTGCTGTTATTGTCTCACATATTATGTCTATGTTGTAATCTCAGCAGTGCAGTGTTACAACTATTGCTTTATACAGTCTTACCTCTTTTAAAGAAGTGAGCATAAGAAAGGTGAAAAACATGTATAGTATCTTTTTGTGTGTTTCTCTCTTTTTTTTTTTTTTTTTTTCTGAGACAGAGTCTTACTCTGCATCCAGGCCTAAGTACAGTGGTACAAACATGCCTCACTGCAGCCTTGACCTCTTGGGCTCCAGTGATCCTCCTGCCTGAAACTTCTATGTAGCTGGGACTACAAGTGCACAGCACCATACCCAGCTAATTTTTAAATTTTTTGTAGAGAAGTTTTTGCCATATTGCCCAGGCTGGTCACCAACTCCTGGGTTCAAGCAAACATCCTGCCTCGGCCTCCCAGAGTGCTGGGATTACAGGTGTGAGCCATCATGCCCCGCCTTAGAGTACTATTTTAGCCTATACATTTATCATTTCTGGCACTCTTCATTTATTCTTATGGACTCAAGTTACTGTTTGGTGTCATTTATTTTTCTTTTCGTATTTTTTGTATCTCTTTTTTGTTTGGTGTCTTTTTTTTAGCTCATATAATTCCATTCCTTTCCTCTTTTGTGTTGTCATATATATTAATTTTTGTATGTTACAAACAAAACCCAGTAGTACAATTTTATAATTATTTTATACAGTTCTTTAAATTGGTTAAGAGAAAAATACATAATGTACTCTTCTATAATTATCTGCATAATTACGAATGCTCTTTATACAGATTCTCAGAATCTTCATTTATCTGGGAATGTCATTATTTCCCTTTATTTACCTTCACTTTGGAAAAGTGTTTTTTTGGTAGATACTGAATTCTTGGTTGTTAGGATTTTCTCCAGCCAGTACTTTGACTATGTCATCTTACTGCTTTCTGGCCTCCATTGTTTCTGATGAGAAGTCACCTGTTAATCTTACTAGTTTCCCTAGTAGGTGATGAGTCATTTTTCTCTTAGTGCTTTTGAGATTTTTCTCTGTCTTAGATTTTCAACAATTTTAACTGTAATCTGTCTAGATGTGTATCTTTGTGTTTATCCTGCTTGGAGTTTATTGATCTTTTTTGATATATAAATAAATGTTTTTCACCGAATTTGGGGAGTTGTCAACCATCATTTCTTAAAATATTCATTCTGTCCCTTTCTCTTTCTCTTCTCTGAGACTCCCATTATGTGCACTTAATGGTCTATGCTTGATAATACCCCACATCTGAGTCTGTTCATTTTTCCATATTGTTTTTTCCTTTGAGTTTTTCAGATTGGAAATACCTATTATCTGTTCTCAGATTTACTGATTATTTTATTCAGTTGTTGTACTTTTTAACTCCAGAATTTCCATTTGGTTCTTTTTTATAATTTCCATCTTTTTCTTGATATTCTTTATTTGATGAGTCACTGTCTCCTGCCTCAGTCTCCTGCATAGGTGGGACTACAGGCACCCTCCACCATGCCCAGCTAGTTTTTTATTTTATTTATTTATTTATTTATTTTTTTGAGGCAGAGTCTTGCTCTGTCGCCTGGACTGGAGTGCAGTGGCCAGATCTCAGCTCACTGCAAGCTCCGCCTCCCGGGTTTACGCCATTCTCCTGCCTCAGCCTCCCGAGTAGCTGAGACTACAGGCGCCCGCCACCTCGCCCAGCTAGTTTTTGTATTTTTAGTAGAGACCGGGTTTCACCGTGTTAGCCAGGATGGTCTCGATCTGCTGACCTCGTGATCCGCCCGTCTCGACCTCCCAAAGTGCTGGGATTACAGGCTTGAGCCACCGCGCCCGGCCAATTTTTTGTACTTTTAGTAGAGTCGGGGTTTCACCATGTGGGCCAGGCTGGTCTCGAACTCCTGGGCTCACATGATCCACCCACCTCGGCCTCCTAAAGTGCTGGGATTACAAGCGTGAGCCACTGTACCCGGCTGGCTTTCTCTACTTTTAAAAATGTATTTATAATAATTGCTTTAGGCCAGGTGTGGTGGCTCAAGCCTGTAATCCCAGCACTTTGGGAGGCCGAGACGTGCGGATCACGAGGTCAGGAGATCGAGACCATCCTAGCTAACACAGTGAAACCCCCTCTCTACTAAAAAATACAAAAAACTAGCCAGGCGAGGTGGCAGGCGCTTGTAGTCCCAGCTACTCGGGAGACTGAGGCAGGAGAATGGTGTAAACCCGGGAGGCGGAGCTTGCAGTGAGCTGAGATCCGGCCACTGCACTCCAGCCCAGGCAACAGAGCGAGACTCTGTCTCAAAAATAAAAATAAAAATAAAAAAAATAACTGCTTTAAAGTCTTTGCTAAGTCCAACATTTGGCCCTCTCACGACAGTTTCTGTTGATTGCTTCATACCCCTGTGTATGGGTCATACTTCTTTGTTGCTTTGCATGCCTTGCAGTTTTTTGCCGAAAAGCAAACATTTTGTACAATACAAATAGCAACTTGAGATTTGCACCCTCCCCCTCTCCCAATTGGGGGTTGTTCTTTTTTTTTTTTTTTTTTTTTTTTTTTTAAGACAAAGTCTTACTGTGTTGCCCAGGCCAGAGTGCAAGGACACGACACTGCAACCTCCACCTCCCGAGTTCAAACAATTCTCCTGCCCCAGCCTCCCAAGTAGCTGGGATTACAGGCGCACACCACTACGCCTGGCGAATTTTTGTATTTTTAGTAGAGATGGGTTTCACCATGTTGGCCAGGTTAGTCACGAACTCCTGACCTTAAGTGATCTGCCTGCCTCGGCCTCCCAAAGTGCTAGGATCACAGGCATGAGCCACGATGCCTCGTCAGATTGTTCTATTTGTTTAGTAACTTGCCTGGACCAAATCTGTGGAATATTGTTTTCCTTGCAGTTTTTTAACATTGATTTATCTCCAAAGTTGTTTTTGTATTTTTTTCAGTTAGAAAAATTGTAAAGCCCAGTTTCCTAGGGATCACCCCTGTGTCTACAATTTTTAGTGGTCAGCCAGTGATTGGTCAAAGGTGGTGCTTCGAGACAGTAAGTTACCATCCTTTGTCCATGGATCTCTGTGTGGCTTGGGGAATGCATTAAAAGTTCAAGCACAGCTGGGCATGGTGGCTCACATGTGTAATCCCAGCAGTTTGGGAGGCTGAGGTGGGCAGATCACTTGAACTCAGGTGTTTGAGACCAGCCTGGACAACATGGTGAAACCCTACTACTAAAAATAAAAAAATTAGCTGGTGTTGTGGTGTGGGCCTGTAGTCCCAGCTACTCAGGAGGCTGAGCTGGGAGGATTGCTTAAGCCTTGGAGGTCAAGGCTACAGTGAGCTGTGATCATGCCAGCGTCCCCAGCCTTGATGACAGAGTGAGACCCTCTCTAAAAAGAGGGAAAAAAAAGAAAATGTTGTATTTATCTCCGATCTTTATTATTTGACTCCAATCTTTATTATTTCTTTCCTTCTACTAGTTTTAGACTTAATTTGCTGTTTTTCTAGTTCCATAAGCATGCAACGTTAGCTTATTGATTAGATGTTTCTTTTTTTTTTTGAGACAGAGTTTTGCTCTGTCACCCAGGCTGGAATGCAGTGGCGCCATCTCAGCTCACTGTGACCCAGCTTCTGGGTTCAAGCGATACTCCTGCCTCAGCCTCCAGAGTAGCTGGGACTGCAGGCTCACGTCACCATGCCTGGCTAATATTTTGTATTTTTAATAGAGACAGGGTTTCATCATGTTAGCTAGGCTGGTCTCAAACTCCTGATCTTGGGTGATCCACCCACCTCAGCCTCCTAAAATACTGGGATTACAAGTGTGAGCCAGCATGCCTGGCCTATTTCTTCTTTTTTTTTTTGAGACAGAGTCTTGCTCTGTCACCCAGGCTGGAGTGCAGCAGCACAATCTTGGCTCACTGCAACCCCCGCCGCCTGGGCTAAAGCAATTCTTCTGCCTCAGCCTCCCGAGCCACTGAGATTACAAGTACCCACCACCACGCCTGGCTAATTTTTTTGTATTTTTAGTAGAGACAGGCTTTCACCATATTGGCCAGGCTGGTCTTGAACTCCCGACCTCAAGTTATCTGCCCGCCTTGGCCTCCCAAAGTGCTGGGAGTGTAGGTTTGGGGCACTGCATGTGGCCCCATTTCTTCTTTTTTAAAGGAGGTGTTTACAGGTATATTTTTCCCTCTTACTACTGCTTTTGCTACATCCCGTAAGTTTTAGTATGTTGTGTTTTCATTTTCATTTGTCTCAAGATATTTTCTCATTTCCCTTGATGACTTCTTTGACTCAATGGTTGCTTCAGAGTTAGTATTATTTGGCTCTGTGTCCCACCCAGATCTCATCTTGAGTTGTAATCCCCATGTGTCTGGGGAGGGGCGTGGTGGGAGTTGAGTGAATCAAAGGGGCGGATTTCCTCCATGCTGTTCTCGCGATAGTGAGTTCTCACAAGATCTAATGGTTTGAAAGTGTGGTACATCTCCTTCCTGCTCTGCAATGGTAAGACATGCTTGCTTCCCCTTCGCCTTCTGCCATGGTTGTAAGTTTCTGAAACCTCCCCAGCCATGGAGAACTAAATTAAACCACTTTTCTTCATAAACTGGCCAGTCTCAGGTTGTTTTTTTGTTTCGTTTTGTTTTTTTTAGGGACAGAGTCTTGCTGTGTCACCCAGGCTGGAGTGCAGTGGAGCAATCTTGGCTCACTGCAACCTCTACTTCTTGGGTTCAAGCGATTCTCCTGCCTCAGGCTCCTGAGTAGCTGGAATTACAGCTGCATGCTGCCACGCCTGGCTGGCTAATTTTTGTATTTTTAGTAGAGACTGGGTTTCACCATGTTGTCCAGCTGGTCTTGAACTTCTGTTCTCAAGCGATCAGCCTGCCTGGGCCTCCCAAAGTGCTGGGATTACAGGCATGAGCCATTGCTCCCGGCCTTAAGTAGTTCTTTATAGTGTGTGAAAACAGACTAAAACAAGAGTGTTTTGTTTAATTTCTACATATTGTGGGTTTTCCAGTTATTTCCTCTGTTATTGATTTCTAGTTTTTTTTTTTTTTAAACAGAATCTCGAAAGGACAGGAATGAACCACTGGGCCCAGCCCTCGATATCTACTTTTATTCCATTGTGATTGGAAAAGATAATCAATCACCATGATTACAGTCTTTCGAAATTTATGGGCCAGGCATGGTGGCTCATATCTGTTACCTTAGTGCTTTGAGAGGCTAAGGAAGGAGGACTGCGTGAGGCCAGGAGTTTGAGATTAGCCAGGGCAACATAGTGAGAACCTGTCTTTACAAAAAATTTTAAAAATTAGCTGGGTTTAGTGGTGTGCACCTTTAGTTCCAGCTTCTTGGGAGCCTGAGGTAAGAGGGATTGCTTCAGCCCAGGAGTTTGATGCTGCAATGAGCTAATTGCACCCCTGCATTCCAGCCTGAAAAACAGAGCGCGACATTGTCTCTGATTAAAAAAAAATTTTATTAAGACTTGTTTTGTGGCCTAAGGTATGGTCTGTTTTGGGGAATGTCTCACGTGCACTTGAGAAAAATATATGCTCTGCTCTCGGAGACTAGAGTACTTTGTGTGTGTCTGTTAGGTCCAGTTAGTTTATAGCATTGTTAAGTGCCTCCATTTCCTTATTGATGCTGTATCTGGCTATCCTATGCATTACTGAAGGTGGGATATTGAAGTCTGCAACTATTGTTTTACAAATCTCCTTGTCACTTCAGTTGTCAATGTTTGCTTCATGTATTTTGGGGCTCTGATGTTTATAAATCTTAAATTTGCTTGGTTAATTGACCCTTCTATCATTATTTAATGTCTTTTTTTTTTTTGAGACGGAGTCTCTGTCGCCCAGGCTGGAGTGCAGTGATGTGATCTCGGCTCACTGCAACAACCTCCACCTCCCAGGTTCAAGCAAGTCTCCTGCCTCAGCCTCCCGAGTAGCTGGGACTACAGGTGCCTGCCACCACACCCAGCTAATTTTTGTATTTTTAGTAGAGATGGGTTTTCACCATGTTGGTCAGGCTGGTCTTGAACTCATGACCTTGTGATCCGCCCTCCTCAGCCTCCCAAAGTGCTGGAATTACAGGCATGAGCTACAGCGCCCAGCCCTTTTTTTTTTTTTTTTCCTTGAGACAGGGTCTTATTCTGTCACCTAGGCTGGAGCACAGTGGTACATTTCAGTCCTGAAATGTCAGCACACACAAAACACATTTCAAAAAGTATATAAACATTTTCCTTATGAAACTAGAACTTATTTTAAGAGAACCCAAGAATGCCCCCAAGAAGCATAACCTGGTGGCAGAATTCACCACGTGTGCTGAGCAGCCCAGACATCCTGCCCTGAGCAGTTGCCATGACCATGATCTCAGGCAGCTCAGATGTAACACAGGTTCATTCTACAAATCCCTACTCCACTAGGGAACAAAACATTAGGTTCAAAGTAGAAAAATGAATGGCCAGGTGCAGTGGCTCACACCTGTAATCCCAGTACTTTGGGAGGCTGAGGTGGCAGGATCACCTGAGCCCAGGAGTTTGAGACCAGCCTGAGCAACATAGTGAGAACCCCATCTCCACAAAAAAACAAACAAACAAACAAAATCCCAAAAAATTAGTTGGGCATGGTGGCACACTCCTGTAGTCCCAGCTACTCAGGAGGCTGAGGCCGGAGGATCACTTGAGCCCAGAAGGTCGAGGCTGTAGTGAGCCCTGATGGCACCACTGCACTCCAGCTTGGATGACAGACTGAGACCCCACCCCCATCCCCAAAAAGCAAAAGAAAGTGAGGCTGTTAGAGTTGCAAGTCACTCCCTAGAGAGACATGGGATCACATGGTGGGAGGGGAGGCGGAGGCTGCAGAACTCTACAGATAGCTGATGGGACTGTTGATGTGTGCAAGTGTCCAAAGAAATGGCAGCGTCGTCACTGTCACCCTCTGCATCAACTGTTTGTTACTTTACTAATAACAAAATGGCTAAGGTAAATATGGCAAAAACGATTACAGTTCCAACAGAAACATAGGCCATGGCTAAAACAGGGCTGAATCATTCGCCCTGTGTACATACAACTCTTAGAAATTTGGCATGGGCTGGTGCAGTGGCTCATGCCTGTAATCCCAGCACTTTGGGAGGCCAAGGCGGGTGGATCACTCAAGGTCAGGAGTTCCAGACCAGCCTGGCCAACATGGTGAAACCCCATCTTTACCAAAAATACAAAAATTAGCCAGGCATGGTAGTGCACGCCTGTAGTCTCAGCTACTTGGGAGGCTAAGGCAGGAAAATCGCTTGAACCAGGGAGGCGGAGGGTGCGGTGAGCCGAGATCGTGCCACTGTACTCCAGCCTGGGTGACAGAGCGAGTCTCTGTCTCAAAAAAATAAATTAAAATTAAAAAACAATTTGGCTTGATGCCTGGCCAAAGTCAGCTGAGGCACAAGCTAGTTCGTGAGGCCTGGGGTCGAGCTTTTGTTCCTTCAGTTCGTGACCTCTGGCAAACCCCTGACCAGCAGCTTCCCTTTCCTCACTTACAAAATGACGGGTGCTGCAGTAGAGCCAAAACCCCACCCAACCTGAGTCTGCTAACGATGGGATAAGGGCTTAAACCTATGTCGAAGACCTCCATGACAGCCTAATGAAATGAGGCAGGACAAAGAAGCAAAGCTGGAGCTTTCTGGGAATCTCTGGAGACCTGACTGGCCAGGCTGAGGACAGCTTTCGACTGGACTGCTGACAAACCTGCAAGGAAGTTTCCGATCTCAAATGTCCACCGCTCAATGCACACCATGAACATACTGGGAATAACCAGGCAGATGTAGGAGCCCCACTCCTGGAAGCACTCCCTTGTCCAACCTAGGGAACAGGAAAGAAAACAGGCGTTTGCTTTTCAACAGTCTCTGCCACCAGCAATTCTGTTTCACATACCCATACCCGCAAATGGCCAGAGACTAGGTGCAACCTCAGTTCTCCAGCAAAGTATAAAGATGCCAAACGGGTTGAGATGGCAGGCCCTAAGCTGGCAAGACTCAGTAGATGCCCTTTCACCCACACATTCTACTCCTGGGTATAAAAATCCCAGGGGGATTTTTGTAGACCTCTGTAAAAAGACATGTAGAAAGCCAGGTGCGGTGGCGCATGCCTGTAATCCCAGCACTTTGGGAGGCCAAGGTGGGTGGATCACGAGGTCAGGAGTTCAAGACCAGCCTGGCCAACATGGTGAAACTCTGTCTATACTAAAGATACAAAAAATTAGCCAGATGTGGTGGCACACGCCTGTAAATCCCAGCTACTCGGGAGGCTGAGGCAGGAGAATCGCTTAAACTCGGGAGGCGGAGGTTTTCAGTGAGCTGAGATTGCACCACTGCATTCCAGCCTGGGCAACAGGGTGAGACTCCTCTCAAAAAAAAAAAAAGACATATAGAATATTCACTGTGGCAGACGTTAGTTGAGGGGTGTGTGAGACAACACGGAACTAGAGGAGTAAAATATGATAGATGTACATTATGATTAAAAGCAAGATTGATGTATATATAGCAATGTGGATATTTAAAATACATAGTGCCCACAGGCAACAAAAGTAAACATAGATACATTGGACTACATCAAAATAAAAAACTTGTGTGTATCAAAGGACACAATCAGCAGAGTGAAAGGGCAACCCATGGAATGGGAGAAAATATTTGCAACTCATACAAGGATATCTGGATATCATAATGTCCAGAATACATAAAAAATTTCTATGGCCAGGCACAGTGGCTCATGCCTGTAATCCCAGCACTTTGGGAGTCCAAGGCGGGTGAATCACCTGAGGTCAGGAATTCGAGACCAGCCTGGCCAACATGATGAAGTCCTGTCTCTATTAAAAATACAAAAAATTAGCCAGGCATGGTAGTGGGCGCCTGTGATCGCAGCTACTCAGGAGGCTGAGACAGGAAAATCGCCTGAACCTGGGAGGTGGAGGTTGCAGTGAACCAAGATCGCGCTACTGCACTCCAGCCTGGGCAACAGAACGGGACTCCATCTCAAAACAAAAACAACAACAACATCAGCAACAAAATTCCTACACTCAACAACAAAAAAAGAAGTAACCTGATTTAAAAAAGGGAGGGCAACAGACTTGAAGAGACATTTCTCCAAAGATGATATATAAATGGTCAACAAATATATGAAAAAATGCTCAACATCAGTAATCTGAAGGAAATGCAAATCAAAACCAAAGTGAGACATCACATCATACCCATTAGGATGGCCACTATCAAAAAACCCAGAAAATAACAACTGTTGGTGAGGATGTGGAGCACTAGACCCCTTGTGCACCGTTGGTGGGAATGGTGCAGCTGATGTGGAAAAACAGTATGATAATTCCTCAAAAAATGAAAAATAGAATCCCCATATGATCCAGTAATTCCACTTCTGAGTATATGCTCCAAAGAATCAAAAGAAAGGTCTTGAAGAGATATTTGAACACCCATGTTCAAAGCAGTACTATTCACAAAAGCCAAAAGGTTGGAGCAACCCTTGTATCTATCAGTGCATGAATGGATAAAACAAAGGTGGTGTATACATAAAATGGAATACAATTCAGCCTTAAAAAGGAAGGGAATTCTGAAATGTGTTAAACAGGGATGAATCTTGAGGACATTATGCTGAGTGGGTGGGTAACAAAACGACAAATACCATATGACCTTCAATTATATGATGAATCAAGAATAGTTAAACTCATAAGAACAAAAAGTAAAATGGTGGCTGCCACGGGTTCAGGGGCAGGGAGGAATGGGGAGTTGTATAATGAGCACACAGTTTCAGTTTTGCAAACTGCAAAAGTTCTAGAGATAGGAGGTGGTGATGGCTTTACAACAATGTGAATGGACTTCATGCCACCGACTATACACATAAGAATGGTTAAAATGATAAATTTTGTGTTATGCGTATTTTACCACAATTAGAAAAAATATAAAAAGAAAATAATGTGCGGCCGGGCGCGGTGGCTCAAGCCTGTAGTCCCAGCACTTTGGGAGGCCGAGACGGGCGGATCACGAGGTCAGGAGATCAAGACCATCCTGGCTAACACGGAGAAACCCCGTCTCTACTAAAAAATACAAAAAACTAGCTGGGCGAGGTGGCGGGCGCCTGTAGTCCCAGCTACTCGGGAGGCTGAGGCAGGGGAATGGCGTAAACCCGGGAGGCGGAGCTTGCTTGCAGTGAGCTGAGATCCGGCCACTGCACTCCAGCCTGGGCCACAGAGCGAGACTCCGTCTCAAAAAACAAAAAAAAAAAAAGAAAATAATGTGCAAAGTCAGGGGTTAACAAATTTTTTCTGTAAAGGGCCAGATGGTAAATATTTTCTCCTTTGCAGGCCAAATGGTCTCTGTGGCAACCACTCAACTTTGCTCTAGCAGCCTAAGAACAGCCATGGGCAACATGTAAGTGATTACACATGGCTGTGTTTCAATAAAACTTTATTTAAAAAAAAACAGGCTGCAAGTTCATGGATTTGCCAACATCTGTGCTAAGTGAAAAGGTTTACAAAAAAGAAAGAAGTCTAGCCAAGTGTGGTGGCTCACGCCTGTAATCCCAGTACTTTGGGAGGCTGAGGCGGACAGATCACTTGAGGCCAGGAGTTCAAGACTAGCCTGGCCACCATGGGGAAACCCCATCTGTACTAAAAATACAAAAATTAGCCAGACATGGTAGTGGGCGCCTGTAATCCCAGCTACTCCGGAGGCTGAGGCAGGAGAATCACTTGAACTTGGGAGGTGGAGGTGGCATTGAACTGAGATCACGCCACCACACTCCATCCTGGGCAACAGAGTGAGAATCTAAAGAAGAAAAGAGGAGCAGAAAGGATGGGAGGGGAGGGAAAAGAAGTTTAAACTATAACACTATATTAGGTAAATATAAACATACATATACAGACCAAAAAAACCATATTTTTAAAAGATACATATTAAAAGATATATGTCACTGGCTGGGCACAGTGGCTTATGCCTGTAATCCCAGCACTTTGGGAGGCTTAGGCAGGAGGATCAGTCGAGGCCAGGAGTTCAAGACCAGCTGGGGCAACATAGTGAAAACCTGTCTCTACTAAAAATAGAAAAATGATCCTGGTGTGGTGGTGCACACCTGTAGTCCTAGCTACTCAGGCGGCTGAGGTGGGAGAATCACCTGAGCCTGGGATATGGAGAGTTCAGTGAAGCAAGATTGTGCCACTGCAGTCCAGCCTGGGCCACAGAGTGAGACCCTGTCTCAAAAAAAGTGTGTGTGTGTGTGTGTGTGTGTGTGTGTGTGTGTGTGTGTGTGTGTATAAACACAGAGAGAGTGCCTTGAGGGAGGAGAATGGGAACTTTGAAATGAAGGTAGAAATACCCTAAAATGGTAAAATGGGGCAGGGATAATGGAAGGAATGATGACATCAGCATGCCATGAATGTAAGTATGAGAAACTCAGTGCTGTGCATCTGAGGTTCAGGACTGGAAGGGGAGGGGGAGAAGGGAGGAGTCAGGCATTGAAAAACATCGAGAATTTCTGCAACATAAAAGCAAAGAAGGCACCAAGAGCCAATTGGCAACTTACCTTATCAGGAAGCAATATGGTCTGCTCTAGGAAAGAAGAAGAGCCGGGCCCTCACCCCATAACTGCAGACTTGGAAGTGAAGGTTTGAGGGAAGAACAACATGAAGAACAATAGAGAATGAGCTATATGCACTGTGATGGCTACGAATGGTGAGAAGGTGAGAGCGAGTCAAAGCATAGGTCCCAGTGAGTAGGGACTTAGGAGCCAGGAGAGCAGTGTCCCCCATCCTTGTGTAAACGAGGACCAGAAAACCTGCCTGCCAGCCTGCAGTCATGGCACAAGCACGCTGCCTATCCCAAGCCACTAACAAAAGGGTCACTGCACAGGACAGAGGCCTGAAGCCAGAGCACAGTCACAGTGAGGAAACCCTGAACTAAGACACTGATTCTAGAGCAAGGATATTTCACAAGACCTGAGCAGATACAACCCTAAAAAAACGGACGGGGCACACATGTGACGCACAGGAACACAACCCCCTCGAAAGAGAAGGGCACAGACAAAGCCATAAGGAAGTCAGTCAAAACTAGTCTCAGGTGGCAGGCATCCATCTGACACTGCTTAGTAAACTTGAATACTGTATTTCATCATGTCAATGAGGTCATTATGTGCCGAAAACAGTTTGACAAACTGTGACATAAGATCTTAAGACATCAATTGAAAGATGAATTCCAATTTTAAAGACATTAAAATGGAAAACTTACCAGTCTTAGAATCAACAAAATACAGGTATAGATATGTTCCATGACTCAAGATATAAACAGATATTAAATCTGATACCAGGAAAGAAACTTCAGAAAACCAGCACACAGAAGATTTCATACCCAGTGAAGTAGGAATAATAGGATAATCTGAAAAAAAAATTTAAATAAGCATTCTTAAAATGTTCAAAGGCAGGAGGTTTTGAAATAAGAATCAACAGATATAAAAAAGAACCAAGGGGCTGGGCATGGTGTCTCAGGCCTGTAATCCCAACACTTTGGAAGGCTGAGGCTGGTGGATTGCCTGAGGTCAGGAGTTCAAGATCAGCCTAGGCAACATGGCAAGACCCCGTCTCTACAAAAAAATACAAAAATTAGCTGGATGTGGGTGGCACACACTTGTAGTCCCAGCTACTTGGGAGGCTGAGGTGGGAGGATCGCTTGAGCCTGGGAGGTGGAGGTAGCAGTGAGCCAAGATCACACGACTGTACTCCAACCTGGGCAACAGAGTGAGGCCCTGTCTCAAAATAAGAGAGAAAAGAACTGAGTAAAAATCTTAGACATAAAAAATATAATTATTGAAATTATAAACTGTTTTAAATATAAATAAAAGTGCTGGGATTGCAGATGTGAGCCACCACACTGGGCGTCACTTAGATTTCTATACCCAATATTCAAGAGAAACATTCAAGAGAACAGGCTGGGAGCAGTGGCTCACACCTGTAATCTCAGCGCTTTGGGAGGCTGAGGAAGGAGGACTGCTTGACTCCAGGAGTTTGAGACCAGCTTGAGAAAAAAAGTGAGACCCTGTCTCTTCAGAAAATTAAAAAAAAAAAAAAAAAAAAATGGCCAGGTTTGGTGGCACGTGTCTGTAGTCTGAGCTACTTGGGAGGCTGGGGTCGGAGGATTGCTAGGGCCTAGGAGGTCTGCACTCCAGCCTGGGTGAAGAGCAAGACCCTGTCTCAAAAACAAACAAACAAAACTCCTCTCAACAAGTTAGGTGTAGAAGGAATGTACCTCAACACAATAAAGGCCATGTATCACAAGGCTACAGCTAGCATCATACTCAGTGGTGAAAAGGTAAAAGCTTTTCCTCTAAGATCAGGAAAAAGACAAGGAATGCTCACTCTCACTATTTCTTTTCACCATAGTACTTACTAGAAGTCCTAGCCACAGCAGTTAGGCAAGAAAAAGAAATACAAGGCATCTAAATCAGAAAGAAGTAAAATGTTCTGTTTGCAGATGTCATGATGGTATATAGAGAAAACCCTATAGACTCCACCAAAAAATTATTAGAACTAATTTAAAAATTCAGTGACATTTCAAGATATAAAATTAATATACAAAAATAGTTTATATTTCTTTATAGTAACAATGAACAGTCCAAAAAAAAAATTAAGAAAACAATTCCCCAGCCTGGGCAACATGGTGGAACCCCGTCTCTACAAAAAAATTACAAAAATTAGCTGGGCATGGTGGTGCACACCTGTAGTCTCAGCTACTCAGGAAGCTGAGGTGAGAGGATCCCTTGAGCCTGGGAGGCAGAAGTTGCAGTGAGCCAACTCCACTCCAGCACCACTGCACTCCAGCCTGGGCGACACAGTGAGACACTGTCTCAAAAGAAAAAAAAAATCCATTTACAATTAAATCAAAAAGAATAAAATACTTAGAAAAAAATGTAACCAAGCAGGTGAGAGATCTTTATATTTAAAGCTACAAAGCATTGATGAAAAAAATTGAAGACACAAATGAATGAAAAGATATCCCACGTTTATGAATCAAAAGAATCAACACTGTCAAAATGTTCACACTACCAAAGTGATCTACAGATTCAATGCAATGTTTATCGAAATTCCAACATTTTTTTTACAGAATAGAAAAACAATTCTAAAAATTAGCATAGAACCACAGAAGATCTCGAATAGCCAAAGCAATATTGAAAAAGCTGGAAGTATCACATATTCTGATTTCAAATTATATTATAATCATAATGAAAACAGCATAGTGGCTGGGTGTGGTGGCTCATGCCTATAATCCCAGCATTTTGGGAGGCTGAGGCAGGAGGATCACTTGAGCTCAGGAGTTTGAGACCAGCCTGGGCAACATAGCAAGATCCCATCTCTACAAAAATTTTTTTAAAAATTACCCAGGCATGGTGGTACACACCTGTAGTCCCAGCTACTCAGAAGGCTGAGGAAGGAGGATTGCTTGAGCTGAGGAGTTCAAGGCTGCAATGAGCTATGATGGCACCACTATACTCCAGCCTGTGTGACAGAGTGATACTCCATCTCTTAAAACAAAAAACAGTATGGTACTAGCAATGGAAGATACATAACAGAGACCAATGGAACAGAATAGAGAGCCCAGAAATAAACCCAGACATACGTAGTCAACGAATCATCATCAAATGCTCCAAGAATACACAACTGGGGAGGAGTAGTCTCTTCAACAGATGGTGTTAGAAAACTAGAAATTCACATGCTGGAAAAAAAATTAAGAAAAGAAATTGGACTCTTATCTTACATCATACACAAAAATCAACTCAAAATGGATTAAAGACTTAAACATGACCAGAAACCATAAAACTCCCAGAGAAAATGGAAAAAGCTCCATGACATTGGTCTTGGCAATGCTTTTTTTCTATGACACCAAATGCATAGGCAACAAAGACAAAAATAACAAGTGGGACTACATAAAACTAAAGCATTTCTGCAGAGCAAAGGAAATCAATAAAATTAAAAGGTAAAGTACAGAATGGAAGAAGATATGTGCAAACCATTTATCCAATAATGTGCTGATATCCAAAATAAATAAGGAACTCATACAACTCAATAGCAAAAAAAAAACAACCCATGTACAAAGGCTTTAAATATTGATTTATCAAAAGAAGACATACAGGGCCAGGTGCCATGGTGCCCGCCTGTAGTCCCAGCTACTCGGGAAGCTGAAGCAGGAGGATCCCTTTAGCTCAGGAGGTCAAGGCAGCAATGAGCTATGATTGCACCACTGCACTCAGCCTAGGCGACATAGCGAGACCTTCTCTCTTAAAAAAAAAAAAGGAAAAAGGCCGGACACGGTGGCTCATGCCTGTAATCCCAGCACTTTGGGAGTCCAAGGCGGGCGGATCATGAGGTCAAGAGATCGAGACCATCCTGGTCAACATGGTGAAACCCCATCTCTAGTAAAAATACAACCGGGTGTGGTGGTGCGCGCCTGTAATCCCAGCTACTCGGGAGGCTGAGGCAGGAGAATCGCTTGAACCCGGGAGGCAGAGGTTGTAGTGAGCCAAGATTGTGCCTGCACTCCAACTTGGTGACGGAGTAAGACTCTGTCTCAAAAAAAAAAAAAAGATATGCGAATGACCAACAGGTATATGAAAAAGTGTTCAACATTACAAATTATCAGAGAAATAGAAATCCAAACCACACTGAGACATCTGTCACCTCACACCTCTTAGCAGAGCCATTACCAAAAAGGTGTTGACAAATGTATGAAGAGAAGAGGACTTTTGTAAAATTTTCGTAGTAATGTAAATTGGTATAGCCAGTATAGAAAAAAGTATGGCGGTTCCTCAGAAATGTAAAAATATAACAATCATATGATCCAGTAATCCTTCTGGGCATATATCAAAAGGAAATTACTTTCTCAAAGAGAGAGCTGCACTCCCGTGTTCATTGCAGCATTATTCACATTAGCCAAGATAAGGAAATGACCTAAGTGTCCATGGCCAGTGGAAAAAAGAGAATGTGGTGCACACATGCATGTGTGTGCACACACGCATGCACGCAGACAATGGAATATTATCCAGCCATACAAAGTAATGAAATCCTGTCATTTGCAACAACATGGAAGAACCTGGAAGCCATCATACTAAGTGAAATAAGGCAGGCTCAGAAACACAAATACTGTATGATCTCACTTATCTTAGGGGGTGGGAGAAATGGGGACATGTCAATCAAAGGGTACAAACTTTCAGCTATAAGATGAATAAGTTCTGGGAAACTAATGTACAACATGGTGAGCACAGATAATGTATTGGATACTTGAAATTTGCTCAGGGAGTAGATCTTAAGTATTCTTACCATGTGCAAAGAAAGGGGAACTAGGCCGGGTGCAGTAGCTCACACCTGTAATCCCAGCACTTTGGGAGGCCAAGGAGGGCGGATCATGAGGTCAGGAGTTCAAGACCTGCCTGGCCAACATAATGAAACCCTGTCTCTACTAAAACTACAGAAAATTAGCCAGGCGTGGTGGTGGTCACCTGTAATCCCAGCTACTCAGGAGGCTGAGGCAGGAGAATTCCTTGAACCCATGAGGTGGAGGTTGCAGTGAGCCGAGATCGCGCCATTTAACTCCAGCCTGGGCAACAGTGTAAGACTCCATCTCAAAAAAAAAAACGGGGGGGGGAGGGGGGAGAACTATGCAAGGTGATGGATATGTTAATTAGCTTAATAATGGTAATCATTTCAGAAGGTACACACATATCAAAACAACATGTTGTCAGAAGCTAAATGACTCAAGAAAAAAACAAAAACCCATCATGTTGTACACTTTAAATATATACAAGTTTTAATTGTCAATTATACCTCAATAAAGCTGGAACAAATAGAAAAACAACAACAAACCTAATCTATTAAACATACAGATGCATGCATGTTAAAATATTTACAGGAATTTAGCTAAGTTGTAAGTGGTACTAATTATTTATTTATTTATTTATTTATTTATTTATTTATTTATTTATTTGAGACAGAGTTTCTCTGTTGTTGCCTAGGAGGAGTGCAATGGCACGATCTTGGCTCACTGCAACCTCCACCTCCCAGGTTCAAGCGATTCTCCTACCTCAGCCTCCCGAGTAGCTGGGATTACGGGCATGCGCTGCCACCATGCCCAGCTAATTTTGTATTTTTAGCAGAGACGGGGGTTTCTCCATGTTGGTCAGGCTGGTCTCGAACTCCTGACCTCCGGTGATCTGCCCACCTCAGCCTCCCAAAGTGCTGGGATTGCAGGCATGAGCCACCGCACCCAGCTAGTGGTACTGATTATTTAAGAGTTCAGTCTGCTTATGTGAATTGATAAGACACTAATAGAACAGAATGATTTGCAAGAAACAAGTATTTTGTATTTATCTTTTTTTTTCTTTTTTCTGAGATGGAGTCTCACTCTGTTGCCCAGGCTGGAGTGTGATGGTGTGATCTCAGTTCAATTGCCATCTCCCAGGTTCAAGTGATTCTCCCGCCTCAGCCTCCTGAGTAGCTGGGACTACAGGCATGTGCCACCATGTCCAGCAAATTTTTGTATTTTATTTTACTAGTTTTTTGTTGAGACGGAGTCTCGCTCCGTCGCCCAGGCTGGAGTGCAGTGGCGTGATCTCGGCTCACTGCAGGCTCTGCCTCCCGGTTCACGCCATTCACCTGCCTCAGCCTCCCAAGTAGCTGGTACTATAGGCGCCCACCACCATGACTGGCTAATTTTTTGTATTTTTAGTAGAGACGGGGTTTCACTACATTAGCCATGATGGTCTAAAACCCCAAAACAAATAGGAAAACATTTACATTTTCGAAAGCTAATTAGCTAGCCTGTCAAGTGAACACTCAAAGTTAAACAGGGAACAATTTAAATGATGGCAAAGTTACGCAGGACTGGAATGGTTAGGAACTGAGATGACCAGATTAGTCTCCTCCGTTGGTGCAGCGTCTAGCCATCCCAACCAGAAGCTTGAAGATGCTTCTGAATGACCTGGTAGGTCATAGTTTCCAGAACAGCAGCAGAGAGAGAAAAGCGCCTGAAGGGCAAATGGGCCCTGGTGTGAAGTGAAGGAGAGGCAGCTTGGAAGATATCTGGGTCAAGTTGCTAAAGTTCTTGCATACAAGACACCCAGCAGCCTGCTTCATAGCAGGTGTGCAGAACACGCTCACCCTGTTGTTTTAGGCGCCAGTCACTCATTTCTTTTGTTTATGCTGTCTATTCAAACATTTTCTTTCAGTAAAACCTCTCTTTCGTACCTGCATTGAAACAGAGAGCAGACTGTTACCAAAGCTGGGCAAGGCAAGAGGGCTGCGGCCTCAGATGGACAAGGGACCCAGGGAGGCAGAGCCCTGCTTCTCTCCACCGTGCACCCAAATCTTGCCCTCAGACTCCTCCTTCGCTGCTCCCTAGTGGCTGTAGGAACCCCGGGCCCTTCTCTCTAAAGCAGAAGCACAAGAGCCAGGCCCCAGGCCAGATGCAAAGTTGGCACCAACCCCAAGAGAGGGGAGGGGTCGGGCAGGGGCTGCAGAGAGAAGGGGGTGGTGGTGATTGAAAGGGGAATGGGACGGATTGATACAGCTGTCTCTCTCAGGCTAGACAATATTCACCTACAAGGCCTCAATCTCTCAGACAAAGAACTCTAGGGTAGAATTAAAGGCGGAAAAATGTGAATTACTTTTATAGAACATTCCCTACAAATATTTACTAGACATTTCCAGGATTATGGAGTAAAAATTATAAAAAGAATCTATACCTGACTTTGTAAATATCTGCTGCTGGAACAAGAACGCTGCCTGTAAGTTTAAACAGAAAAACACACACTTCTCATTAATATAAATTCCAATAGTTTAGTTTAGTTCCAGTTTTTAATCTTAAATAAGACACTTCCCCTTGATGTGTGATCTCAGAGAACCTCACTCACATGAGACAATGTTAGGGCACTAACTATTTGGAATTTTCCAGAGTGAATAAAAGATGTACTCCCTGAAGAACTGACACAGGCAAATTCTAACTAGCTGAAGCAGAAGCCACCGTCTTGACATTTTGAAGGGCTCTGAGGGTGCCCAAATGCAGCACTCCCCAAATCCTAGATGATCCCAGAAACGTTCTGGTTGATTTGCAATCAGAAGTAACCGTAGAACAAGGAATCAGGAAGGAAATGTCTTCCCCTCATCAATCTTTGTCTTTGTCTTTTTTTTTTTTTTTTTTTTTTTGAGATGGAGTCTTGCTCAGTCACCCAGGCTGGAGTGCAGTGGCGCGATCCCGCCTCACTGCAAGCCCTGCCTCCCGGGTTCACGCCATTCTCCTGCCTCAGCCTCCCGAGTAGCTGGGACTACAGGCGCCCTCCACCTCCCGGCTAATTTTTTTTGTATTTTAGTAGAGACAGGGTTTCACCATGTTAGCCAGGATGGTCTCCATCTCCTGACGTTGTGATCCACCCGCCCCGGCCTCCTAAAGTGCTGGGGTTACAGGTGTGAGCCCCCGCACCTGGCCCAATCTTTGACTTTAATTTAAGCTACTGGACATCAGAGTGGTACATGTCCTGAGAGTCAGCAAGGGAGGTACAACAGGGCCAAGAAATACATGTTGGGCTTTTGGCATGAACTGCACCAAGATGGAGAAACAAACAAGAGTGGGGGGAAGGGGCACGTGCAGGGCAACACCTGTGAGCTGCTTCATGTCATGAGACACAACAGCCTTGAAACTTACAAGAAGGGCAGGAATGAAAATCAGCACATAAATTTGGGCTATTCTGAAACAAACAAAATAGTCTTCGGTTAATATTAAAACAGTTGCTGGTCATACTGTCTTCAAATTGAACCCGCAAGAGTATTTTCTAAAAATTAAAAATTATTTATTTTTTAGAGACAAGGTCTCACTCTCATGCCCAGACTGGAGTACAATGGTGCCATCATAGCTCACTATAACCTCAAACTTCTGGGCTCAAGCGATCCTCCTGCCTCAGCCTCCCAAAGTGCTGGGATTACAGATGTGAGCCACCAGACCCAGCTTAAAAATGGGAGAAACTTAATAACTTTAAGTGTTTTTCTTCAACCTAACCAACATGACACTAAGTCTACTAAACGTCTGCCATCTAAGGGGAACCCTGACCACTTTCCATTTTTCAGCTCCTTCTTAGCATAAAAGGTGGAGTGAACACAGCAAAAGGAACTAAAACTTGGGCAAAATTCAGAAACTATTTGAAAGTGTCAGGGCCACCTAACAGTGAGCGAGACAGTCTTCTAGAAAGGACCACGTGCCCCAAGGACAATACCAGAGAATACGCTGAAATTACAGGTTAAAGAAAAAACCCAACTCTAAAGTCATACATGAAGGCGATTACACTGTTATTCTACTTCAGGGGAAAAGTATTCTATGCATTTG
>NC_045449.1:21483484-21520095 GCF_002776525.5 Piliocolobus tephrosceles
TGGTAGGAACAGTGGGGATGCACGTGACCAGTGTGTGTGGTAGGAACAGTGGGGATGCATGTGGCCAGTGTCTGGTAGGAACAATGGGGATGTACATGGTCAGTGTCTGGTGCCACATGACTTTCAGTTATAAGGAAGTGGGTCAAAGTGCAGCCTGATTAATACTGTAGTTCTGGACCGGGCGGGGTGGCTCACACCTGTAATCCCAGCACTTTGGGAGGCCAAGGTGGGCAGATCATGAGGTGAAGAGATTGAGACCATTCTGGCTAACATGGTGAAACCCCATCACTACTAAAAATACAAAAATTAGCTGGTTGTGGTAGTGCGCGCCTGTAGTCCCAGCTACTCGGGAGGCTGAGGCAGGAGAATCGCTTGAACGCGGGAGGTAGAGGTTGCAGTGAGCCGAGATTGCGCCACTGCGCTCCAGCCTGGGCGACAGACTGAGACTCTGTCTCAAAAAAAAAAAAGTATATATATATATACACACACACACACATGCACACACACACACACACACATATATATATAATAGTTCTGTCCAGAATTCTTGATAAACCTGTGAGAATGGCTTCAGTCTGAGCGGGGTCCAGGCAGCTAACAAAGTTGGTAAAATTGACTTGTGAATGCTGAAGGAGGAGCTTTGCAGGTTCTCATCAACAGACACAGGGGTTTTGTCTTCCTTTCCTCCTTTAATTCTACAGGGCCTTATCTTTGGGTTTATTTGCAGGTTATCAATGTCACTGGGGTCTCCGTGGGATTCGGCTTATCTTCTGCTTGTGACACCCTCATCTCCCAGGTAAATGGAAGTGGTCACACGCTCACAGTGACCTCAGACATCTGTTCTCAAGTGTGGATGGAAGAGCCCCAGTGGCAGGAAGAGTCCAGCAGCCAGCACCTGCAGCGCCTATCGGCCAGCAACTCCTCTTCTCCTGGCCTGCTTTCTTTGAAATGTCACTGGGTTTCTTTCAGCTGTGTCAACTAGTTTTTGTCTGCACAACTGCCTTACACTATATTTTGATCAAATAGGGGACATTTTGTAAAATTCCCTTCTATTGCTCCCTACGTTTGAATTTGGTATAGTTCTGTGGCTCTCAAAATTGAGCGTGCATTGAACTTGGAGGGCTTGTTAAAACCCAGCTTGCCTGGCCCCACCCAGGGGCAGGCTGGTAAATGTTCAGCAACCAGGTCTTGAGTGAAAGGGGAAGGAGGGTGAAAGCGGAAGGAGGGAAACACATGACTGGCAGTGTTTGCCGATTCCAGGGGTGTAAGTAGTTCCTCTGGTTAATTTCAGACTATCAGAGATGTCACTGAACCTGGAGCTGGAGGAGATGTGCACAACTTGAAAAGATGTGCAACATTTGGCTTGTTTTGTTTTGAGACAGAGGCTTGCTCTGTCGCTCAGGCTAGGCCGCAGTGGCACACCCATTGCTCACTGCAGCCTCGAACTCCTGAGATCCAGCGATCCTCTTGCCTCAGCCTCTCAAGTACCTGATATTACAGGCATGCGCCACTACACCCAGCTAAGTTTTTGTATTTTTTGTAGAGATGGGGTTTTACCATGTTGCACAGGCTGATCTCAAACTCCTGGGCTCAAGCAATCCTTCTACCTCAGCCTCCCAACATGTTGGGATTATAGGCATGAGCCACAATGCCCAGCCTGCCTTTTTTTTTTTTTTTTTTTTTTTGAGACGGACTCTGGCTCTGTTGCCCAGCTTGGAGTGCAGTGGTGGGATCTCGGCTCCCTGTAACCTTTGCCTCCCTAAAAAAAAATTTTTTCCAGTCTCTAAAAATAAATGAAGTGTGAATTTCAGATTGTTTACTTGTGTAAAAGAAAAAAATTTTTAAATAGAATTTTTTTTAAAAAAAGGTATGGATCTCTGAATCCTGCCCTGGGTGAATTAAGTCCAGAATGTCATTAGTGAGACCCTGGCATCAGAGTTTTGAAAATGATCCCCCGGTGATACTAATGGAAGCTGAGTTTGAGAAGCATCCTTCACACCATCCTCATCCTACCTGAACACTAGGGCAAAGTCTCTAGGGCCGTGGGCTTCTTTTTTTTTTTTTTTTTGAGAAGGAGTCTTGCTCTGCCCCACAGGCTGGAGTGCGGTGGCGTGATCTCAGCTCACTGCAACTTCTGCCTCCTGGGTTCAAGCGATTCTCCTGCCTCAGCCTCCTGAGTAGCTGGGATTACAGGCGTGCGCCACCTCACCCAGCCAACCTGCTTCTTTATGAGGCACAATTGAAGGCTTTCAGGGAACAGCTGGGGTGCTGGGTCTGTGCTAATGGGTTCATTTTGGCTGTGTGCACCCCAGACATATGGGAGCCAGAACCTGAAGTACGTGGGCGTGATCCTACAGCGGAGTGCACTCATTCTGCTCCTCTGCTGCTTCCCCTGCTGGGCGCTGTTTCTCAACACCCAGCACATCCTGCTGCTCTTCAGACAAAACCCGAATGTGTCCAGGTAAGATGGAACCTGTCGCGGCGGGACTGTGTGTCCATCCCACAGAAAGATTATCCTGTCTGGGTGCAGCCAAGGCCAGGGACAAGGCTGCACACCAAGGTGGTGCTAATCTCTCCTTGGCTGACGTCTCCCAGATCTTAGTACTTTCCTCACCTGGCACCTAAGATGTACTCCCCCTCCCCTCCTGGGTGACTTGCATGGTTAAGAGTTTTAAATGAAAATAGATTTGCAAGCACTCTGCATGTGGGATGGTAGTTTGTGACGTTTGCTCAAAGCTTGGTTATTCTTGACCTTGGTTGATATTAAAATCACCTGGGTGCTTTCAAATCCACCTGTGCCCCTGCTCCCTATCACTCAATATTCTGTTTTTTTTTTTTTTTTTTGAGACCAAGTCTCGCTCTGTGCCCCAGGCTGGAGTGCAGTGGTGCGATCTTGGCTCGCTGCAACCTCTGCCTCCCGGGTTCAAGCAATTCTCCTGCCTCAGGCTCCCGAGTAGCTGGGATTACAGGCGCCCGCCACGACGCCTGGCTAAGTTTTGAACTTTTAGTAGAGACGGGGTTTCATCATGTTGGTGAGGCTGGCCTCAAACTCCTGACCTCATGGGATCTGCCACCTCGGCCTCTCAAAATGCATGAGCCACCATGCCCGGCCAGGATTCTGTTTTAATTGGTCTGGGGTGAGGCCTGGGTATCGGGATCTTTCAAAGCACCCTAGGTAATTCTAATGTGCTGCCAAGTTTGAGAACCAGTGATTTAATTGGGTAAGAGCTTTTAAAACTCTAATCTAGACCAGCGGCTCTGAACCTAGGAGACATTTGGCAACGTCTGAAGACATTTCTGGTTATCATAGCTGGCAGTAGGCGGGTGCTCCTGGTAGAAGCCAAGGAGGCTGTGAAACATCCTGCAGTGCTCGGGACAGCACCCCACAACAAGCGGAGAATTACGTGGCCATAGTGCTGAGGTTGAAAAACCCTGTCCTAGACATAAAGACATCAAATAACCAAGAAGAGTTATCTGGGTTATAAGATGACAAGCTCTATATGTAAATTTTCACATTTGCTCTAGCAATTTTTTCTTTCTTTCTTTTGTTTTTTTTGAGATGGGGTCTCGCCCTGTCGTCCAGGCTGGAGTGCAATGGCATGATCTCAGCTCACTGCAACCTCCTCCTCCCGGGTTCAAACGATTCTCCTGCCTCAGCCTCCCGAGTAGCTGGGACTACAGCAGCTGCCACCACACCCGGCAGGCACCACACCCGGCTATTTTTTGTATTTTTAGTAGAGACGGGGTTTTACTGTGTTAGCCAGGTGGTTTCGAACTCCTGACCTCATGATCTGCCTACCTCGGCCTCCCAAAGTGCTGGGATTACAGGCGTGAGCCACCGCGCGCGGCCTGCTCCAGCAACTTAAGCCTATTAATTTGGAAAGAGCCAAGGATGCAAAAGGCAGTTTTAGTTATTTTCTTCTGCCCACCTTTCCCTGGAAACAGAGGCCTCCATCACAGTTTTTGTTTTTGTTTTTCTTTTCGTTATTTAGGCTTACCCAGACCTATGTCACGATCTTCATTCCAGCTCTTCCTGTAAGTGCTTAAGGGCTAAGAGGTTGCCTTCTTGGGGTCGGTGGGTGAAAGGTAGCCACCGTATCTGTGAGCTCAGTGCATTGGCTCAGTCTTAGATGATTCTTTTTTTTTTTTTTTTTTGAGACGGAGTTTTGCTCTGTTGCCCAGGCTGGAGTGCAGTGGCCGGATCTCAGCTCACTGCAAGCTCCGCCTCCCGGGTTCACGCCATTCTCCTGCCTCAGCCTCCCGGGTAGCTGGGACTACAGGCGCCGCCACCACACCCGGCTAATTTTTTGTATTTCTATAGAGACGGGGTTTCACCATGTTAGCCAGGATGGTCTCGATCTCCTGACCTTGTGATCCGCCCGCCTCGGCCTCCCAGAGTGCTGGGATTACAGGCGTGAGCCACCGCGCCCGGCCCTTAGATGATTCTTATCGGTGGTGTTGGTGCCATCAAGGAAGCCTGTTTTTATTTATGCTTGTTAAGGACACAACAGATATTTGTCTCGAGGAACACCAAGACTGAGGCTACTCCAGGAGGTCTGGAGTAGCGCTGGAGAGACCTCCAGAATCATCCATAGAGAAGAGTGCAAACTTTTATTGTAAACAAGGGCAAAGTCTCACCCATCTGAGAACCCCTGAGGGTGTCACTTAGAACCTTTAGACTTTTTTGGTCTGCTGATTTTGACCACACAGAACCGTTAAGCATGGGTTAATGTTTGACACAGCAGTGTGTGGTCAATGAACAATGAGAGCTAAGTGGTTTTTTTTGTTTGTTTGTTTGGTGTTTTTGAGACAGGGTCTCATGCTGTCACCCAGGTTGAAGTGCAGGGGCATTGTGGCATTGTCATAGCTCACTGCACCCTTGACCTCCTGGTCTCAAGCCATCATCCTGTCTCAGCCTCCTGAGTAGCTGGAACTACAAGCACAAGTCATCACACTTGGCTAATTTTTTGGTTTTTGTAGAGACAGGGTCTTGCTTTTTTTTTTTTTTTTTTTTTTTTTTGAGATGGAGTCTTGCTCTGTCACCCAGGCTGGAGTGCAGTGGCCGGATCTCAGCTCACTGCAAGCTCCGCCTCCCGGGTTTACGCCATTCTCCTGCCTCAGCCTCCCGAGTAGCTGGGACTACACGCGCCCGCCACCATGCCCGGCTATTTTTTTTTTTTGTATTTTTTAGTAGAGACGGGGTTTCACCGGGTTAGCCAGGATGGTCTCGATCTCCTGACCTCGTGATCCGCCCGGCTCAGCCTCCCAAAGTGCTGGGATTACAGGCTTGAGCCACCACGCCCGGCTGCTTTTTTTTTTTTTTTAAGCTAGGTTGTCACTCTGTCCCCCAGGCCGAAGTGCAGTGGCACAATCTTCACTCATTGCAACCTCTGCCTCCCGGGCTCAAGTGATCCTCCCACCTCAGCCTCCCAATTAGCTGGTACTGCAGGTGCACACCACCATACCCAGCTAATTTTTGTATTTTTTGTAGAGACAGCATTTTACCATGTTTCCCAGGCTGGTCTCGAACTCCTGGGTTCAAGCGATCTGTCTGCCTTGGCCTCCCACAGTGTTGGGTTGCATGTGTGAGCCACCACGCCTGGCCTGAGAGCTAAGTGTTTGTTATTCAGCTGGAGACTGTAGCTGAATTAGTCTGCGGTGGCTTCCATAATATAATACCACACACTAGGGGGCTTAAACAACAGAAGTTTATTTTCTTACAGTTCAGGAAGCTGGAAGTCCAAGGTCAAGGCGCAGCAGGGTTGGTGTCCTCTGCGGCCTCTCTCCTTGACCTGCAGACGGCCACCCTCTGCAGGTTGTCCCCTATGCATTCATACCCTGGTGTCTCCTGTCTTCTTATGAGGACACCAGTCCTATTGGATTAGGGCCCCACCCTAATGACCTCATTTTAATTTTATTTCCCTTTGAGGACCTCCAGTTAGTCACACTGGGGACTAGGGCTTCAATATATGGATCTAGGGACACCATTTGCCCTCAGAATTGACAGTGTGCTCACTTATTTGTCCTGAAACCTTGTAAATGTGACAGTCTTTCATGATTCCACCACATAGGACCAGTCTATATGGAGGTGCCCATCTGGAGTGTGCCCAGGGCCTCCTCTCCATGCCAGTGTCCCCACAAGAGTCCTGCACCTCCTTTTGCCAGACAGAGGGAATATGCTTGGGGCATATTCACCCATAAAGGAGATGTGGGAAGCCCCCGGGCCATAAGCCCCTGGCCCCAGCCCTGTCCTGAGACGGCAGCCTCTGTGGCTCCGTGCGGGAGCAGAGGGCAGCCGAGCCTTGGCTGTGGCTCCCAGCTCCCTGCCGTGTGACCTCACTGCTGTGTGGCAAGGCTGAAACATTAACATTCATCTCTCTTGTTCTCTTGTAGGCAACCTTTCTTTATATGCTACAAGTTAAATATTTGCTCAACCAGGTAATACTGACTGTTCTCTTCCTTTGGGAGGCTAATGGGAGTTTGTACCTTTCTGGGAGTGGGGGCCCTGAAGATACTCCAGGACCAGGGACACCAGGGTGGAGGGAGCTCACTGCTGGGAGCCACTGAAAGGTATTTTTTCAGTGTTGTGCACACACGACTCAGATGTCAGAGGTTTGTTAAGTGATATCAAGGAAAGAACATATTATATTTGGCTCTGGAAAACTTATCCAATTTCCACTTGGAAATATTGTCATTGGCAGGGTGGGCTCAGAGCCGCAGTGTTCCTTGGCTCTGCATTTTAACCAATGTCCTGGAAAGAAGGGTGTATACCTGTTTGCTCCCGAGACAGAGTGCAGGCTGGGGGCGGCTCGTCTGGCGGAGAGGGAACCAACCTGTCTGCTCTGTTCTGTCTGAATGGCCCCACTTTTCTCAGCAAGGATGTAAGAGCTCAAACTCTCATGACACCTAACGTCAGCCAGAACTCCTATGTGATTAAACAGTCACGGCCAAAGGCCCTGGCTCGGAAGGGGTAGATTTATGAAATCAGCATATGTGGGACTCTCCACATTCTTCTAGATAAGTCCAGGTAAACAGGGGTACCCGGCAATGGGTCCCGGCCGCACTGGTGGGCTCTCCAGGGATGTGCAACAGCAAGGGCCAGGATGGAAGGAGGAAGAAAGGAAGTTTCCCACCTATGCAGTGTTCTTAAAGTTAAGATATTACCCTACTAAAAAAAACGTTTTTAAAGTAGATATGGGATCTTGCTATGTTGCCCAGGCTGGTTTCAAATTCCTGGGCTCAAGAAATCCTCCTGCCTCAGTCTCCCAAAGTGCTGGGATTACAAGTGTGAGCCACTGCATCCGGCCAGGATGTTGCTCTATCAACAAAACAAGAATATTTAGAATCCCTATTAGTATTTAGAATGACATCTCAGAAATAGGCGTAGAGAAGGAAACCCACACATCTCATCCGGCTCTGGGCTGTCTCCTTTTGATCTAGACCCTTGCTAAGGCAGCATGGATACCTTAGCACGCTGCAAGGCCTTCTCCCGGACTCAGTCCCCCAACAACTGCGGTGGCCCTAACCTCAGGGTCTGATGTGACCTGAGGACACATGTGCTGAGGACAGTGTGAAAGTCTTCTCTCCTGTTCTCTGGGGCACAGGGAAAGGCCTGGAAGTAGGAGCCACGAGCTGAGAGGGATTGGGAGCTTTGAATTTGGTTACAGAGGACACGTGGGGTTTCCAAGGTCAGGAAGGAAGGCAGGGCATCCCAGACAGAGAGGATGCCTGTTTCTAGGGGCTGGGGCCCGCAGAGTCTCGTTAGGCCACTGTGCTGGGAGGGGACACAGTGAGATGATGGCATCGAGAGGCGGGCTGGCCCACGGTCAGGCTTTGTGTTCTCTGCTGGGGCATTTAGTTTTGGGAAATTAACTAATTGGGAGAGGAAGAGGTGAGAGTTATGGACAGGATCCAAACAAATGATGGTGAAGGTCTGTGATGAAGGGTTTGCGTTGTGGGAGCAGTGGGAGATGGGATGATGGGTGGGTTCTATAGAAATGGCAGGGGCTGTCGGGCCCCCAGGGTGGAAGGAGTTTCTGCCCTGGGCCCTTCCCTAGGAAGACAGGGTGACCTTTAGCTGAGCGTAGCATCAAAGAGAAGCAGCTGGGAGTTTGGAGAAAGTGAATGCTCTCGGAGAGGGTGGAGGGTGTGAAGAGAGCCAGATGGTACTGGGGAAGACAGACTTTCAAGTAGGAGAGTCAAGAGGGCCTTAGAGGAGAAGGTCACTCCACTGGGCATGGAGACGTATGCATATTGCAGGCTTGGCCAGCTCCTCTCACCCTCCCACGAGCCTGCTCCTCTGCCTTCTTCCATTCCATCGCAATGGGTGGAATTGCGTGGCCTCCCCATTTTCACTCCCAGTAACCTGTCCTTTTTGTCCTTGTCACATCCTTGACTCCATCTTTCCTTCCCTCCCACATCTGGTCAGTCACCTGGTCCTTTAGCTTCTGCCTGCTCCTCCCAATTCTCAGTGCCACCACCTGAATTCATTTCTTTCTTTTCTTTTCTTTTCTTTTTTATTTTCGAGGCAGAGTCTCACTTTGTTGCCCAGGCTGGAATGCAATGATGTGATCTCAGCTCACTGCAACCTCTACCTTCCAGGTTCAAGTGATTCTCCTGCCTCAGCCTCCCAACTAGCTGGGACTACAGGCGTGTGCCACCATGCCCAGCTAGTATTTGTATTTTTAGTAGAGACGGCGTTTCACCATGTTGGCCAGGCTGGTCTCAAACTCCTGACCTCAGGTGATCCACCCACCTTGGCCTCCCAAAGTGCTGGGATTACAGGTGTGACCCACCACGCCCAGCCCTGAATTCATTTCTTGTCATTTGTCCTCTGTGTCATTTCAGAGGACCCTAACCTGTCTCCATCCACTGCCATCTGCCTGAAAAGTAAATCTGATCACTAATTCCCTTGCTAAAAACTAACCAGGGCCTCCCCATAAATATGTGGCCTACACAAGTCATCGGCCAAGACCATTGTCCTGGCCCCGTCAGCCTGAGACCACCAGAGACAGGCCTGCAGGCCAGTGGGTTTGCAGTTCGATTTATCAACCTGTGGCAATGAGAGAGACTAAAGGGGCCGGGGGATGCCTCACCAAAGGAAGAAAAGTTATTATAAAGGTTTGAAGAAGGGTGGGGCTCAGGTGACATTATTAAACACATCGAAACCACGGTTTGATAGGCACCGAGCAGATCTGTGAGTGAGGGGCCCAACACCAGGTCTGGGCTGTGACGTGGACCCGGTGCTCCTCCTTTGGGAACTCAAGGCTAAGAAGGATGTTGAGGGTGGACAGATGTAGAATGCCACATCCAGGAGCTCCCACGAAGCTCTGTGCCTGGGTTCAAATTGAGACTTACTTTTTTGTGTTAAAGTGATTTTCAGCCTCCAGGCAAGAGTGGGGTGTTCTCTTTTTACTGATGTGATTTCAAACAGCAGTTTCCGAACAGGGTGATTTTAGAGAACACAGTTTCTAAATGAGTCAGAAAGCACTCGTCATTCTACTAGGGGAGTAATGACACTTTATGGGGACAGCGTGACCTTGGGAGAAAGGTTTCCTCTTACGTTTGCACTGACTTTATCTGCGTCTGCTATTCTAGCCGGATGCAGAGCAGAACAGAGTTTGACTTCCTTGGTCTGATGTAGTTTTACTTTCACGCCCTGTCTTACTTTGACACACCAAATAGTCTGGATGTTTCTCCGGTCCTGTACTTTTGACAGTTAGATATGTTGGAATCCCTTCCATATTCTAGAAAAGAACTCTAGTTTCTTTAAGACCTTAGGTCAATTTTTTGAATTTCTATTTTGGTCAAGAAAGTATTCTCATTTTCTCCTATCGTCCAGTGTCAAAGATGGCTTGTTGACCCATTTAGCCCCTGCCAGTCCTTGCAATGTTGGAAATAAGCCATTTATCTTCTTCCTTCTCTGCTGCTGAACATATCTTGACCGTGTCTCTCTGTGGCCAGAACTCCGCACTTTATACCTCAAAGAGAAAAGGAAGAGAAAGGGATGGGAGAGTGGAAAGGCAGGAGCAACAAGGACGTGGCCTCCCCAGTTAAGCCCCCCTGCTCTGTGACACCCACTGAGCAGGCCAGCTGGAGCCTGTGTGCTTGGGTAGCAGAAGGGCAGTCCTATTCTGTGGATCTCAAGGATGGCATATGCGGTGTCCTTGTTCCAGGGAATTCTACTGCCCCAGATCGTAACTGGAGTTGCAGCCAACCTTGTCAATGCCCTCGCCAACTATCTGTTTCTCCATCAGCTGCATCTTGGGATGATGTGAGTCCAATGTACTCTTGGGACAGGGAGAAGGGATGACTTGCATGTGGTTTTTCCAGGAGGGAGAAGAGTGGGCTCTTTAGCTGGTTCTTGTGTTCACACGTGGTCTCTTTCTTGCACACTGTGGAAAGCACTGTCAGGGCTGGAGGGTGAGGCTGCTCTGGGAAGAAGACCTTGGTCTGCTGAGGACGGCACGGGAAGGGATGAGTCTCCCTCCTCACCGAGTGGGGCAGGGAGAGGCGCAGGAAGGTGCCTCCCTCTCACTGGGACGGTTCTTTCCAGAGGCTCTGCAGTGGCAAATTTGATTTCCCAGTACACCCTGGCTCTACTCCTCTTTTTCTACATCCTTGGGAAAAAACTGCATCAAGCTACATGGGGAGGTAACGACTGCCCTTTTGTCTTCCAACTGGGACGTGGGTTTTGTCTCGGGTTGAATTCCAGCCCGATGGCCAGATCTCCTGGAAATGTGTGTGTCCCGCCCACAGGTTGGTCCCTCGAGTGCCTGCAGGACTGGGCCTCCTTCCTCCGCCTGGCCGTCCCCAGCATGCTCATGCTATGCATGGAGTGGTGGGCCTATGAGGTCGGGAGCTTCCTCAGCGGTCTGTATGAGGACGGATGACGGGGACTGGTGGGAACCCGGGGGCCCTGTCTGGGTGCAAGGCGACAGCTGTCTCTTTTCACCAGGCATCCTTGGCATGGTGGAGCTGGGCGCTCAGTCCATCGTGTATGAACTGGCCATCGTTGTGTACATGGTAAGCAGGGGAGTTGTGGGGAGGTGCCAGGCGTTTTCCTTGCTCGGTATCTGAAAGAGTCCATGGATGAGCATAGGCGTTTGTACATGAATCATTTGTGAAACGATGAACAAAAGTCAAATCCCATCCTTGAGCCTGGGAGGGTACCTCTGCTACAGCTGGATCTTCCCTGGGAACGGAAGGGGAGCTGGAGAGAAACTGCACGTGATCTGCTGGTTCTCTGTCTCCTAACGCAGCTCCCAGCTGAATCTTCCCTTGAAAGATTTGATTTTGTTTCCATACTTTTAGAATCTTTTTCAGTTGTCACAACACAGATACCTTGAGGGGCCAGCTGGGTGGCATAGCAGAGGGGTGAGGCTGGGGGTATGGCCATAAACATCAAGCTGCCTGTGTCACTGTGCCCGCTCCTGCCTGGTTCTGAAGCCTCGGAAAACACAGTGTGGCTACTCCTAGGTAGATCCCCAAAACAACTGAAAGCAGGGTCTTAAAGGGATTTTTTTTTTTTTTTGAGACGGAGTCCCACTCTTGTTGCCTTGGCTGGAGTGCAATGGTGTGATTTTGGCTCACTGCAACCTCCACCTCCTGGGCTCAAGCATTTCTTCTGCCTCAGCCTCCCACGTAGCTGAGATTACAGGTGCCTGCCACCACGCCCAGCTACTTTTGTATTTTTAGTAGAGACAGGGTTTCACCATGTTGGTCAGGCTGGTCTTGAACTTGTGACCTCAGGCGATCCAACTGCCTTGGCCTCCCAAAGTGTTGGGATTACAGGCGTGAGCCACCACACCCGACTTAAAGGGGTGTTTGTTAACTGTGTTCACAGGAGCATTACTGACAGTAGACAAAAGGTGGAAGCAACCTATATGTCCGCGGGTAAACAAAATGGGTTCTTCGCATACTGTGGAGTATTATTCAACCTTAAAGGGGAGGAAATTTTGATCATAGAGAACACCAGTCGTTAGGAGGCTTTTCTTTGACTTTATTTTCCTGAAAACATCAGCTGGAGATTCTGAAGGAAGCAAGTACCATTTTAGAAATGTAAAATTAAAAAACAGGGAGTTTGTAATGTGGGCAGAAACTCAAGCCAGCAGATATGCTTGGCATTTTTTGCAGTATTAACACTTAGATTTTTTTCCCTCTGATATTGGTTATGTTTTAAAAGTACATAGAGTACACATTTCTTGTTTTCTTTAAGAATTATTCTCTTGCAGACCTGTGTTTTTTGTTTTTGTTCTTCTATCCTTGGCAGTTTTTTAACACAGATTTTTTACTTCACTTTTAGTATTTTATTTGCATTTTATGTTTGAGTAAATTCATTAACTATATCTAAGTCAAAATGCTTAATGGTATATAGGATTCCACTATATGTGATATACTTTTAAAATCGATTTCCTATGGTTGAACAGTTTATTTCCAGTGTTTCAATTTTAACAACTCTTCAAGGAACATCCTAGGACAAATATCTTCATATACTTGTCTGATTATTTCTTTAAGATTCATAAAAGAGAAACAAAGGCACGATTTTATGTCTTTTGAATATGTTTCCATATGCTTTCCAATAGGCTTGTAAGAATTTACACTTACATTTCTTCTCAGTCAAAAGAAAGATGTATGCGCTTTCCTCAGGTTCACCGGTTTTGCCACATTTATTCTGTCTGGTCTATCTACATAGTCCATGCTCAAATAAAATATCAATACAGTCAATTCAAAACAATATCAATTGTTCTGGTAATGTCCCTTATCACTAATTTTCCCCTAGCATCTTTAGTGTCCTTTAATCTGGAACAGATCTTCATTGTTCCATTGTCTTTCTTGACCTTGGCATTTTTGAAGAACATAGGCCATTATCTGTAGAAGTTCACTCAGTGTGGTGCAGCTGATGTTTCCTTATAAATAAATTTAGATTGTCCGTTTTGGGCAGGAAAGCTAGAGAAGTGATGCTGTGTCCTCCTTAGTACACCGTATCAGGAGACACATAATGTTGATCTGTCTCAGTGTTGGTGATACTACCTTTTTACTTGGTGGCGGTGGTTTTTTTTCTTTTTGAGGCAGCATCTTGCTCTGTCACCCAGGCTGGTGACAGTGGCCTGATCTTGGCTTACTACAGTCTGACCTCCTGGGATCAAGCAATCCTCCCACTTCAGCCTCCTGAGTAGCTGGGACTACAGGCGTGCACCACCACTCCCAGCTAATTTTTTAAAACAATTTGGTCTTGTTATGTTGCATAGGCTAGTCTCAAACTCCTGGGCTCAAGCAATCCTTCCACCTTGGCCTTCCACAGTGCTGGGATTACAGGCACAGCCATTGCACCCTGCCAGTATTAACTTTGATTGCTTTGTTAAGGTGGTGCCTGCCAGGTTTCTCCTGTCAAGTTACTGCCTTTCCCTTTGTAATGAATAAATAATTTGTCAGATGATCTCTATGTTTGTCCCTACTGATGAATTTATAGGCAGAGACTCAGTCTTCTATTACTTTTTTATTCCCCAATCTGTGTATCAGATTTTCTTTAAGCTGGTCCTTAGTCATTCTGATCCTAAGGCAATGTTCGTGTTTCAACAAGTGATGACTCCTTTTTCCTTATTAATATTAATTTTTCAAGTGGTAACTTTATATATAAATAATAGTAATGGTAAATCTTTATTGAGCAATTCCTACATGCTTCTTCTAAGCAGTTAGGCATGTATGGACTCATTAAGTTCCCACAATAGCCCAATGAGATAGGTTCTATGATTAAACTCCTTTTTTATTTATTTATTTTTTTTGAGATGGAGTCTTGCTCTGTCACCCAGGCTGGAGTGCAGTGGTGCGATCTCGGCTCACTGCAAGCTCCATCTCCTGGGTTCACGCCATTCTCCTGCCTCAGCCTCCCAAGTAGCTGGGACTACAGGCGCCCGCCACCATGCCCGGCTAATTTTTTTGTGTTTTTTAGTAGAGACGGGGTTTCACCGTGTTAGCCAGGATGGTCTCGATCTCCTGACCTCGTGATCCACCCACCTCGGCCTCCCAAAGTACTGGGATTACAGGCGTGAGCCCGTAATCGCGCCCGGCCGATTCAACTCCTTTTACAGATAAAACAAAACTCTAGAGGTTTAGAGAGGGTAAGTAACTTGCTCAGGGTGATGCAGCTGATAAAAGTGGCTGTGTTGGGATTTGAACCCAAGCCATAGCCATCTGGCTTCAGAATTGTGATCCCTAACCACAATGCAGGGTTTCTTCCCTGCAGTTCCTTTAGTGCCACTCCTGTCTTGTAAACTGGATCCCTTGATAGTCTTTCAGAATAGACACTGTGCCGTGTGTGGTAGCCCATGCCTGTCACCCCAGCTACTTGAGAGGTTGAGGTTGCAGGATCGTTTGAGCCCAGGAGGTCGAGGCTGTAGTGAGCTATGACTGTGCCGCTGCACACCAGCCTGAGGGACACAATGAGACCCCGTCCCTATTTTATTTTATTTATTTAGAGATGGAGTTTCACTCTGTCGCCCAGGCTGGAGTGTAGTGGCACTATCGTGGCTCTCTGCAACCTCCGCCTCCTGGGTTCAAGCGATTCTCCTGCCTCAGCCTGCTGAGTAGCTGGGATTACAGGCATGTGCCACCACGCCCAGCTAAGTTTTGTATTTTTTAGTAGAGACAGGGTTTCACCATGTTGGCCAGGCTGGTCTCAAACTCCTGACCGCAAGTGATCCGTCCACCTCGGCCACCCAAAATGCTGGGATTACAGGCATGAGCCACCGCGCCTGGCCTCTGTCCTATTAAAAAACAAACAAACAAACAACAACAACAACAAAAACACAAACCTGGGCTCCTGGTGAGTCAGTCCATCTCCCACACTCAGAGGAGGAACATGGTTGTGCAGCACCCTCGTGTTGTAGAGGTTGGAAGCTCTGCAGCAAAGCCCAGTTTGTGCTAAGCATCCTAACCTGGGATTCAGTTTCCACAGTAGCGTGGGAGCTCCCAGCTAGACAAAGGGGATGTTGCAAATCAGTCTTTTCAAAACTTTTAGGACCAAGTTTTCCCACCAGGTGTGAGACTTGAGGCTGCTTCTGTGCACGTGTTCTCACTCTGCAGATTCGTTGTTGCAGGTTTCCTTTTCATTTTAGGTCCCTGCAGGCTTCAGCGTGGCTGCCAGTGTCCGGGTAGGAAACGCTCTGGGTGCTGGAGACATGGAGCAGGCACGGAAGTCCTCCACCGTTTCCCTACTAATCACAGGTGCTGAGATCCCTTTACCCGAGGCTCTTGCTGCAGTCTCTCCATGCAAAGCCCAGGCTCCCCCACTTCCTGTGGATCTTCTTGCTCACCGTGTTGTTTCTTCTGCCGTTTTTACCTTCAGTGCTCTTTGCTGTAGCCTTCAGTGTCCTGCTGTTAAGCTGTAAGGATCATGTGGGGTACATTTTCACTACCGACCGGTGAGTGCTAGGATTTTCTTGAAATGTGAAATCTGTGATAAAGAAATGGTTCATTGAGAAATTTTGTTCTCTAAAATCAGGCTGTTCAGAAACATTGCTGTTTGAAATCATTATCAGTAAAAAGAAACATCCGACTCACGCCTGTCATCCTAGCACTTTGGGATCACCTAAGGTCAGGAGTTCGAGGCCAGCCTGGCCAACATGGCGAAACCCCATCTCTACTAAAAATACAAAAATTAGCTGGGTGTGGTGGCAGACACCTGTAATCCCAGCTACTTCGGAGGCTGAGGCTGGAGAATCGCTTGAGCCCAGGAGGCAGAGGTTGCAGTGAGCCGAGATTGTGCCACTGCACTCCAGCCTGGGCAACAGAGCAAGACTCTGTCTCAAAAAAAAAAAAAGAAAGAAATGGTTCCTCCAAGAGCAAGGTGCCAGCAGAAAAAGGTTTTTAAAACTAGGAATGTTTTTTAAAAAGAGTCCAGGCACAGTGGTTCACGCCTGTAATCCTTGCACTTTGGAAGGTCAAGGTGGGCAGATCACCTGAGGTCAGGAGTTCGAGACTAGCCCAGGCAACGTGGTGAAACCCCCATCTCCACTAAAAATACAAAAATTAGCTGTGCATGGTGGCACGCGCCTGTAATCCCAGCTACTCGGGAGGCTGAGGCAGGAGAATCACCGGAACCCGGGAGGCTGAGGTTGCAGTGAGCTGAGATCACGCCACTGCACTCCAGCCTAGGTGACAAGAGTGAGACTCCATCTCAAAAATTTAAAAAAGAAATGGTTAAGTTGGATAGATGCTATCATAGAGGGGCTGCCTGTGGTTGTTGCAGCAGGGATGTCTGAATCATTTGCAAGATCAGAGGCTCCACTGATGTTACTTGGGAAGAACATATTAGATGTAGGAACTGATTTATAATCTACAATGCCAACTTAATGGCCATTGGTGATGATTTTATGCTTCTGCTGGTCATGTATTTTAAAAGTGGAAAGCCCTTTTTAGTACGATGCATTACATTTTCAGTTAATTATTTTGTTTCCAATGGTAAGAATCCTGTTGGTTTCTTAGTATCAGCCAAACTGCCCGGTTTGTAGTAGTTGCATAATATGTTTGTCAAACTGAATTGAAGTTAAAATCTCACCAGTGAGCTGTCTCAAAAGTCACATACTCAGATTGATTACTGAAGAATTCTTGGATAAGTCCCCTCTGCTCTGCAGAATTTGTTTCCTTCATCGGTGATGCTAGTGTGTACATTCGGACTATATAGAAACTTTATGGCGATACTTCTTATTTGGGACACCATTGTCAGCAGTTACAAGATGCAAATGGACTTTGCCTTCCTGGATTCAGAAAGCTGGTGGAGTGGACAGAACTAATTTCATGGTTTATTCTTCACACATTTGACTTTTGACTTCAGATCGTTGGTTTTCATTTTTCAGCTTCAGCTATTTTGTTACGGGGAAATAAGATGTTTAGGCCAGGCATGGTGGCTCACTCCTGTAATCCCAACACTTTGGGAGGCTGAGGCAGATGGATTGCCTGAGTTCAGGAGTTCAAGACCAGCTGGTCAACATGGGGGAAACCCTGTCTCTACTAAAAATACAAAAAAAAAAAAAAAAAAAAATTAGCCAGGTGTGGTGAGGCACACCTGCAGTCCCAGCTACTCAGGAGGCAGAGGCAATCACTTGAACCTGGGAGACGGAGGGTGCAGTGAGCTGAGATTGCACCACTGCACTCCAGCCTGGGCAACAGAGTGAGACTCTGTCTCAAACAAACAAACAAATAGAAAGATGTTTATAGCTCCCTCACTCAGAATGAATGGGGAAGGTGATAGTAAGTAGTTGACTTTTTTCACAAAGGGAATCAGGATGACCTTTATGAGGACCAGGATAGACGGATGGTTTCAGAAGGAATATGGTAGACACTGGACTCTGAATCTGTCCACTTGGGAAACCATAGAGCACAGTAAAAGAATGAAAAACAAGAGGCCCACAAACTATAGAACTGACGAGACAAGGAAACATCAGAAACTCAACAATCAAATTACTTGTAAGGTGACCAGGATCCTACCCAACCTGGTACAATCGGTGAAAGAGCTCAACCTCTACCTAACTTAATCACGGGGGGCGGGAAACGACACCTCTAACAAAGAAAGGAGAACGTTACTACTGACCACAATCGTTTTTTAAAATCCTAAGAGACTACTTTGCACGACTTTTTCCAAGGAAATCTAAAAACCTGGAATAAACAGATAATTATCTAGGGAAATAATTGATCAGGATGTACCCTAGAAAAGATAGAAGGTCTAAATAAACTGATTTCCTGGTAAGAAATAAGAGAAAGCTATTTTAAAATGTCAAAAAGCACAATGCCAGAAGGTTCCAAAGGATGATTTTATAAAATCTTCAAAACATAGGGAATTGCAAACACAGATCAAACAGAAAATTTCCCAGAGCACAGGAAAAGGAAAACTTCGCATTCTGTTTATGAAGCAAATATAACATTGGTGCCAAAATCTGCCAAAGTTTGCACATAAAAAAGAAAATCACAGATCATTCTTATGCATTAAAAGCAATCTAAAAATCCAAAATAAAAATATTGTTAGACAGAATTTAGCAGCACATTGAAAAGAATATATTTTGGTGAAATATAAAAGTGAATATAGGCCAGGTGCAGTGGCTCATGCCTGTAATCCCAACATTTTGGGAGACTGAGGCAAAAGGATCACTTGAGCCCAGGAGTTCGAGACCAGCCTGGACAACATGGTGAAACGCCATCTCTACAAAAAATACAATTTAGCTGGGCATGGTGGTGTGCACCTGTAGTCCTAGCTACTCAAGAGGCTGAGGTGGGAGGATCACTTGAGCCTGAGAAGTTGAGGCTGCAGTGAGCCATGCTTGTACTGCTCCACTCCAGCCTGGGTGACAGTGAGACCCTGTCTCAAAAAAAAAGTGAATATAATATCTCAGGTGGAAAAAGCAAGGTGCAGAACATCATATAGAGAATGCTGCATGTGAAATTATAGAATATAGAAAGGAAAATCAAGAATATACATTTGTATTTGCTTATATTTTCATAGACACTAGACAAACATGGAACGTGCTAAGAATTGTTACTTGGGCCGGGCGTGGTGGCTCAAGCCTGTAGTCCCAGCACTTTGGGAGGCTGAGACAGGCGCACCACAAGGTCAGGAGATCGAGACCATCCTGGCTAACACGGTGAAACCCCGTCTCTACTAAAAAATACAAAAATCTAGCCGGGCGAGGTGGCGGGCGCCTGTAGTCCCAGCTACTCCGGAGGCTGAGGCAGGAGAATGGCGTAAACCCGGGAGGCAGAGCTTGCAGTGAGCTGAGATCCCACCACTGCACTCCAGTCTGGGCGACAGAGCCAGACTCCGTCTCAAAAAAAAAAAAAAAAAAAGAATTGTTACCTGGAGGAGGCAGGGCTGGTACTGGTACTGGGGCAAACTGGAAGGGCATTGCAGTAAGACTTTGCTTACTATCTTGTTCATATTGTACCATTTTTTGACCACGTGCATGTTACCTATTCAGAAAATAAAATTTGAATAAAATAATTATATTTCTGTCCTTTTTGGTGAGGAAGAAGTGAGCCTCTTGTTCAGTGCTGGATTTCTTTTTTTCTTTTTGAGACGGAGTTTCGCTCTTGTTGCCCAGGCTGGAGTGCAATGGTGCGATCTTGGCTCACCGCAGTCTCTGCCTCCTGGTTTCAAGCGATTCTCCTGCCTCAGCCTCCCGAGTAGCTGGGATTACAGGCATGCACACCCGCTAATTTTGTATTTTTAGTAGAGACAGGATTTCTCCATGTTGGTCAGGCTGGTCTCGAACTCCTGACCTCGGGTGATCTGCTCGCCTTGACCTCCTGAAGTGCTGGGATTACAGGCGTGAGCCACCGTGCCCAGCCCAGTGCTGGATTTCTCATTTAGTAATTAAACAAGTATTTACTGGCAGACAGTCTTCTAGGTTCTAGATTGGAGTGACCAAACTCACTCCAAGGGTGTTGTGGATTTCTTGCTTCCGCAGGTCAGGGCAGCATTTTTCTCATCTCCCTTCATGTGTAGGGGTTAGAATCCAAGTCTCTAGCTTTAGGGGTGGCATTTCTAGGAACCAAGGATAATTCTACAGAATATATCTATGGCCTTTACCAACCTTCGTTCCGCAGAGGGAACTTAATTTTTACTCTGTAGCGCTTCACTCAGGTTTACTAAGAGACACAGTCAGACTTGGCCTGTGGCATCATCTTAAAAGAGGGATGATCATAGCATCCAAACTTGCTGGGATGATAGATGTGTGCCACTGTGCCCAACCAAACTTTTTTTCAGCTGGTGGGGAACGGGGGAGGGGTGTCATCAAATCACTTGATTTGTCTATACTGACCACATGGACTATGCAGTAGCCCCTCTTTATCCTCGGTTTTGCTTTCCAAGGTTTAGTCACCTGCAGTCAATTTTGGTCTGAAAATCTTTTTTTTTTTTTTTTTTTTTTTTTTTTTTTTGAGACGGAGTCTCACTCTGTCGCCCAGGCTGGAGTGCGGTGGCGTGATCTCGGCTCACTGCAAGCTCCGCCTCCCAGGTTCATGCCATTCTCCTGCCTCAGCCTCCCGAGTAGCTGGGACTACAGCTACTACAGCGCCCGCCACCACAGCTGGCTAATTTTTATATTTTTAGTAGAGATGGGGTTTCACTGTGTTAGTCAGGGTGGTCTCGATCTCCTGACCTTGTGATCCACCCGCCTCGGCCTCCCAAAGTGCTGGGATTACAGGCGTGAGCCACCGTGACTGGCCCCTGAAAATCTTAAGTGGAAAATTCCAGAAATAAACAATTCATAAGTTTTCAATTGCATGCTGTTAAGAGTATTAGGAGGAAATCTCACATCCCACCTGGGACATGAAATCATCCCTTTGTCCAACGTCTCCACTCAAAGCTGAAATAACTAGCTTTCCACCTGCTAGTTATTTCAGATGGATGGTTTCGGTCTCACAGTGCTAGCAACAGCCCCAAAGCACAAAAGTGGTGATGCCGGCATGTGGTTATGGCCTACTTTATTACTACTGTTGTTACTCTCTTTCTGTGCTCAATTTATAAATTAACATTATCATAGGTGTGTGTGTATAAGGCAAACAATGTATTTAGGGTTCAGTCCTCTGTGCGATTTCAGGCATCCACTGGGGGTCTTGGAACATATCTCCTGAAGACAAGGATGTGGTGCTGCATATTCTTTTCTAAAAGTCATGAGATAAAACATGCAGTTAGTTTCCTCTATGGGCCCAGCAACAGGAGAACTGTCCCTGACTAGGCTGCTGGCCTCAATGCATGTGCATGTTTGTAATATGCAGAAAGCTATATCTTTTTTTTTTTTTTTTTTTTGAGACAGTCTCACTCTGTCATCCAGGCTGAAGTGCAGTGATGCGATCTCAGCTCACTGCAACCTCCGCCTCCTGGGTTCAAGTGATTCTCCTGCCTCAGCCTCCTGAGTAGCTGGGATTACAGGTACCTGCCACCAGGCCTGGCTAATTTTATATTTTTAGTAGATACGGGGTTTTGCCATGTTGGCCAGGCTGGTCTCAAACTCCTGACCTCAGGTGATCATCCCGCCTCAGTCTCCCAAAGTGCTGAGATTACAGGCATGAGCCACTGCGCCCAGCCAGAAAGCTATATACTTCTTTCTCCACTTTGTCCTCCTAATCACCACGTGCTTTCTTTTTCCTAACAGAGACGTCATTAATCTGGTGGCTCAGGTGGTTCCAATTTATGCTGTTTCCCACCTCTTTGAAGCTCTTGCTGTAAGTATTATGTAGTAGTTCCCTAAGCCCTGTTGTGATCTATGGATTTCTTCTGATGGTGGTAAATTTCAGCTGAGAGGACAGGTCAGGGTAGGTAGGAAGATTGAATATTGTTATCACATTTTATTTAGAAGGATACTGTCACCTTATGGGTTTTAGTGTCAGAGTCCCACAGAAATGAAGTGCTCACGAGATGGGAGTGTTTCAGGAGCGCCGACTGATGGAATGCTTTCTGCCTGCAGTGCACGAGCAGTGGTGTTCTGAGGGGGAGCGGAAATCAGAAGGTTGGAGCCATTGTGAATACCATTGGGTACTACATGGTTGGCCTCCCCATTGGGATCACGCTGATGTTCGCAACCAAACTTGGAGTGATGGGTAAGCTCTAACCTCTGCAGGCAGGGCTTAGCTGCTCACCAGTCCAGGAAATGTCTGTCGGAGCACACAGGCCTTTGACTGAGGCTCACCGCTGAAACTCGGGAACTCACCGACGTCCATTCTGTGTCTTGTTAGAGAGCGTAGAGGGCGTTCAGGAGGTGACCTCCAGCTCTAGCCAGGGCCCCAAGACTACATTGTCCTGCCCATCGCACCCCTGCGGGCGATCTTCCATGCTGACACACTTGAGCACAGATGCCCTTTCTACTCACCTCCTATCCTGAATCATCCAGCCCTCACTTCTCTAAAGGAGGCGACAGTAGGAACCGCTGAAGAAGCATTCGGAAGCTTCCCTTTTGCATGTTCCATGCTGTTCTTTAGAGACAGCGTGTGATCCCCTGTGGGTGACTCTGCAGGGCTGAGGCCATCGTAGGCGGTCTGTCCTGCATGCGTGGGGTGCCGCAGGGTCAGCACTCACGGTGGCACTGTGCATCCTAGAGCAGCGCCCCGTGTGTTCACCAAGCAGCGTGGCTGGATCCTTGGAGGGCAACAAGGGGCCATTGCCCTTCTCATCACACTCATTGCACTCCGCAGTCTCCACCTCCCTCCTTGCACAGCCTTAGCTCTGTGCCTGTGGGTCTCCTCATAAGGCCATGCACGTGGTCGGTGTGAACAGCACAGAAGGGAAGAGGGTGGACTTGAGCACCTTCCCACATTTGGAAGAAAAAACTTAATCCACAGCATCTGAAATTACCAGAGCTAATCTTTTTAAAAAGTACAGAAATAAATGACTGCCCAGCTTTGATTTCTAAAATAATAATTTGGAATACATTGGCAGTTAATAAATGATGATATGAAAACCTGGACATTCATCTTTGGGATGAGTAGTGACCGACTTAAAGCGAGGCTTGTTTTGATCCATCTGTACTTGGCAGGCTCAGAGGTGGTGAGAAGTCAACTGATAGCTACAGGGAACTTCCAGTTCAGTATGTTCCTTTATGTGGCACATTTTTCTCAAGTTCAATAATATTTTAATTAAAAATACAGGAGTTGTTCAAAGAATAGAATTGCCAATGCAAAGTTCACTGGGCTTGCATGATAGTGCAGAAAATTATTTAGCTGAGTTTCTTGTATGATTCATGTTTTGGATTTGCCATTGCCTAGCTAACACAAATATTATAGGAATCTTAATTTATTTTTATTTTTAAAGTAATATATTTTATGTAACACAATATATCTAAAATATTATTGCAAAATATATTTTATGTAACACAATATATCTAAAATATTGTAACATGCAATCAGTTTAAAGTATTAAGGAAATACTTTAAATTCTCTTTTTTATATCTTTTAAGTTTTAAATTGATAAATTATAATTGTTTGCATTTATGGGGTACAGTGTGGTATTTTGATATATTTATAGAATGTGGAACAATTAGATCAAGCTAATTAACATACTTATCACCACTTTTTTTATGGCGAGACATTTGAAATTTACGTAGTTAATTTGAAATGTACAGTACATTGACTAGTCACCTTGGTGTGCAATTGATCTCAAAACTTATTCTTCCTGTCTATCAGAAACTTTGTACCTTAACAACTCCCTGTTCCCACACCCTCCCCTCCTTGCCACCAGTCCCTGGTAACCATCATTCTACTCTCTACTTCTATAAGTTCAACTTTTTCAGAAGAGGAATCTACTTTATTTCCTTGTTTCATTTTTTACAGATGGGGTCTTGCTATGTTGCCCAGGCTGGTCTCAAACTCCTTGACTCAAGTGATCCTCCCACTTTTGCCTCCCAAGTATCTGGGATTACAGGCATGAGGAACCTGCTTTGAAATATAAATCCATCTATATCCCAAGTGCTGTCCTTGGCTCACCTATTCATTTAACAAAATATATCTAGGCCAAGCACAGTGGCTCATGCCTATAATTCCAGCCGCTTTGGAAGGCTGAGGTGGGCGGTTCACTTGAGGTTAGGAGTTCGAGACCAACCTGGGCAACATGGCGAAACCCCGTCTCTACTAAAAGTACAAAAATTAGCCAGGTGTGGTAGTGTGTGTCTGTAGTCTCAGCTACTTGGGAGGCTGAGGCACAAGAATTGCTTGAACCTGGGAAGTGAAGGCTGCAGTGAGCCAAGATGGCACCACTGCACTCCAGCCTGGGCAACAGAGTGAGATTTTATCTAAAAAAAAAAAAAAAAAAAAAGCATAACTAACTGTGCAAAGTAGAAGGGGAAGTTGAGAATCACTGAAAAGAAATGGTAGGGGCCCTGGGGATGTGAGGGCTCTGTGAGAAGACTGTAGTCAATCCCTCCACCCACCTATTAGAAGAAAGTATGGTATGAATTGATTTTGAGTCTCGTATCTCCTCTGGTATGGTATGCAGTATACCTACACAAGGTGTCTAGGAGAGCATCAGAATTCTGCAGGTTCTCAGAAGCAACCCCAGGAAATCATAATGACCCTCAGAATCCCTGGGAGACGTTGTAAATATGTAAATTCCTGGACCTTGCCCATGAGATTCTAATAACCATCCTACTTTGGGCTCCTAGGTTGGGTCAAATAGAAATCTTTTAAATGATGTATGCTAAAATTATTGGAAATCTAATTCATAACTTTCAGATTATAGCTGGAGGTAGCTGGTTATTTCCTGTTTAAGATGGTTCAGGTGAGCTTGTAGTTTCTGTGTACTGAGAACACTGGATTTGAAAGTGGAAGTCAGTAGGTTCCTTTTACTAATTTTGTATAGGACTAGCAGGTGGCACCAACTATACTATTCTAAGAGCAGGCGAGGCTGGGCGCAGTGACTCATACCTATAATCCTAGTGCTTTGGGAGGCCAAGGCGGGAGGATCACTTGACTCCAGGAGTTGGAGGCTGCAGTGAGCTGTGGTCATGCCACTGCTCTCCAGCCTGGGCAGCAGAGCAAGACCCTGCCTCTAAAAAGCAAACAAACAAACAAACAAAAGGGCAGGCTGATCATACCTGAAAATGTGATTGGTACCAAGAAAACAGAGCTGTAGACCCTGTACCAAATCCACAAACCACGAACCCAGACTAGCCACCTTAACCTTTACATAGATCTGGACAGCTGTGGAAATCAACCAGGACCAACCAAGCAAGACCAGCAAAGGCTGTGTATTCTCAGCAAGGGTGTTGGCCGCCACCACTTGCATTTGGGCAGAGACTCAAAGGCAGGCAAAGGAGTGGGAAAGCGTCACAGCGGATAAAAGGGGAGGCTGCAGGTGTGCCCTGAGTGGAGGTTGTTGATCTGGGGGATGCTGGAGGTAGCTGACTAGAAATGGGCCTCATGTGATTGGTTAGGGGGGATGTATTTTACTTTCTCTGGTTGGTTCTAAGTTGGAAGTGCAGACCAAAATTAGGGAAGCTGTCAGTTGCTAATCAAGTCCTGGCCATCTGGGGCCAATCGTTACAGAAGTTACTGGTTAGCTTCCTGGATTGTCACCAGAGGCGGCAATCTTGCTTCCTGCGAGCCTGATTTAGGGAAGGCTGGCTTCCTGGGTTTATTGTAGATAGGGGGTTCTTGGGCAGGATGCTGCACGTTGTGAGGCATAGGTCTGTTTTTATTACGGTCAGGCCCTTGTCTTTTGGTTATTGTTGAAGCTTTTTGTTCTTCCATTAGTTTACTATTGACCAAAAAACCCTCCTCACCTGGGGTCTCCCTCTGTGCCCTATATGGTGCCTTGAGATCCACAGGGCTTTTCCCGCCATCCGTTCCCACCTGGCCTGCCTTTGGTGTTCTCCAGTCATCTCTGGGTGCCCAGCCCTGCTCTGGAAGCTTCCAGCAAAGTCTGTGTCAGAAGCAAGTTAAGGTCCAAGGTCTAGCAGGAACTCTGAGGGAGAGAACATTAGTAATTTATATGGCTAGTGATTTCTGCTTTTTTTTTTTTTTTTTAAAATATTTGTTAGTCCCCTTTTTTGAGGAAACTAGGGCAGAAGTAGTTGGTCCTGGGAAATTTTAATTTCCTTGTAACTGGCATTTTTCTTAATATTCAAGCATCATAATCAGTAAGGCCAAAAATATCCTCTGAATATTTGTTCTGAAATCCTGAACCAAAGGAGATGGCCCTTTTGGGGGTGGCCTCAGGGAGTACTGGGCTTTCCAGCACCTTCTGGAACCTTCTGGAAGCCCAAGGAGGAGCAGGGTAGAGGTCTCTGGCCCACTGTGGGCTCCACCTCAGCCATGAAAGCAGATATTAAGTATGGCTGATAGAAATGAGATAGACAAAACATATTCCCCAGGGGAAGCTGGTTTTCTATGGAATTAACTTCTATTAAATATTTCTATTTCTAGGTCTGTGGTCAGGGATCATCATCTGTACAGTCTTTCAAGCTGTGTGTTTTCTAGGCTTTATTATTCAGCTAAATTGGAAAAAAGCGTGTCAGCAGGTAACTATGTTCATTCTGTCCTGGTAAAGGTTCCTCTCCTAGAAAAACAGGATCTGATCTGGCTCTCCCTTTTTTCTTTTGGAAAGTTCTTTTCTCATTTTCTTTCTTCTTATCTCACAAATACTATTTTTCTTGTTGTTTTAACTAGACAGTTCAGATGTGAAGGGCCAGATGACCCCAGTTTTATCCATTCCCAGAAAAAACAGGGGCCTCCTTTCTTCCTTGTCTCCCATGCCAGGCTGCCACCCTTGTGCAGGAAAATCCAATTTCAGGACAAGAATTAGAACTGGAGAGAAAGGTGGGATGCATCACAGTCATCCTGATGTCGTTTTTATGATTACCAAATGTTTTGTTAAGATGCTTGTGTGCATCCTTCCCTTCAACTTTCTAGGGTCAGTGTGAGGTCTAGAAATAGGTGGTAGAAAAATGAGATGAGTCGAGGTACGGTGGCTTATGCCTGTAGTCCCAGCTATTCAGGAGGCTGAGGCGGGAGGATTGCTTGAGCCCAAGAGTTCGAGGCTGCGGTGAGCTGTGATTGCACCACTGCACCCCAGCCTGGGTGATGGAGCGAGACCCTGTCTCTACAAATAAAAATTTTTAAAAAAGAAAAAAGAGATAAAAAGAAGGGAGAGTTCCAAATGATCTTTGTCCTTCTCTTGTCCCTGTCTCCCTCACCCTGTACTGTTCCCATGCCACCTTCCCTCTCATGGACCCCATTTCAACCTATTCTGTTTCCTTTTTCTTAAGAGACAGGCTCTCACTCTGTCACCCAGGCTGGACTGTAGTGGCAGGATCACAGCTCGCTGGAGTCTTAACCTCCTGGGCTCAAGTGATCCTCCTGTCTCAGCCTCCTGAGTAGTTGGGAATACAAACATACGCCACCATGCCTGGCTGGGTTTTTTTGTTTTTCGTTTTTAATTTTTTAGTTGAGATGGGGTCTTGCTGTGTTGCGCAGGCTGGCCTTGAATTCCTGGGCTCAAGCAATCCTCCCTCCTCAGCCCCTCAAAGTGCTGGGATAACTGGTGTGAGCACTGAGCCTGGTCCCATTTCAATCTTTATGAAAGATGACCTGTGAATAAGAGGAGCTTCTGCTGTACATGCCAATTAAGGAAAATGGCTTGGCTTTTCCTAAACTAGATGGTCGAGTAAAATACCTTATTAACACCATCGTGAAGCCTGAAGGACTGACTGAGTTTCATTTTCCAGGCTCAGGTACACGCCAATTTGAAAGCAGATGTGGCTCGGAGTGGGAATTCCGCTCTCCCTCAGGACCCATTTCACCCAGGTATGATATGACTCCCTCAGCCCTTGGACAGGGTTGTCTAGGTGGGACTGGAGGGGCTGTTCGTGAGACACAGCTAGATTTGCTGCTATGAGCTCTCATTTAAACAGGGCAATAGTGTTTCAGAAACACATGATAAAGTCAAGTAACAAGCAATTCAAGGTAAACTGACTTCAAGTTTATTTACTTTAATTCCACACATTAGTAGACTGCTATAGATGACTGAAAGCTCCCCAGTGCCTCCCCTAATTTCTGCAAGCACTTTCCAGGCATTTGCAACACTTGGAGATACTGTGCTTCTACCATAGCTTGGAAACTGACATTTGTTTGTTTTAATGGGGTCCCTGCTGTTCATCGTGCAGACACTTGTGGACTTTCAACAGGTTGTTTGCTTGGACCTTTGTTTGTGATACACATCACGCAAATGTGGTTATGGTTTTCTTCAGTCAGTTGAGTAATCCCCCCCCACCCGATTCCTGGCCCGTTAGGCAGTTAGCCACCCAATCACAGTAATCCTTGCTCCTTTATCATTGAATAACCCTTTGATTTCATAGACTGTCTGATATGCAGTCAATGGTCAATTGTGTTGTTTCTGACAATTTTCATTCATATTGTCTAGGCTCCTGTGCTGTGTGTCTGGTTATCTTTGATTTTAATTTATTTTTAAATTAATTTTTTAAAATTAAAAAAATTAGGCCGGGCACAGTGGCTCATGCCTGTAATCCCAGCACTTTGGGAGGCTGAGGCGGGCGGATCACAAGGTCAAGAGATCGAGACCATCCTGGCTAACACGGTGAAACCCCATCTCTACTAAAAATACAAAAAATTAGCTGGGTGAGGTGGCGGCGCCTGTAATCCCAGCTACTCGGGAGGCTGAGGCAGGAGAATGGCGTGAACCCGGGAGGCAGAGCTTGCAGTGAGCAGAGACTGCACCACTGTACCCCAGCCTGGGTGACAGAGCGAGACCCGTCTCAAAAAAATAAATAAATAAAATAAAATAATTAAAAAAAATTTTTTTAAATAGAGAGAGGGTCTCACCCTGTTGCCCAGGCTGGTGTGCAATGGTACGATGGTAGCTCACTGCAGCCTCTACATCTTGGGCTCAAGTGATCCTCCTGCCTTGGCCTCCCAAAGCAGTGGGATTACAGGCATGAGCCACCGCACCTGACTGGTTATCTTTGATTATGTTCCAGACTTTATATTTGAAAATTGTTCTTAGAAGTAACTTGAGCCTGAAAGAATGTTGTCTATTTATCTTCAGAGAGGATTTTCTTTTGCTTCTTTTGGATACTGAGGGTGACCAGCAGTCTAGGGCAATCTTGGAAATGGAGCTTTCTGGAGCATCCAGCCGACCTGAAGGTGTGCTGCAGCCCGTGTGAGGCTTGGTTTACTTCTTCTGGTTCATGCTTTTTTTTTTTTTTTTGAGGCGGAGTCTTGCTTTGTCGCCCAGGCTAGAGTGCAGTGGCGTGATCTCTGCTCACTGCAAGCTCCGCCTCCCAGATTCAAGCAATTCTCCTGCCTCAGCTTCCTGAGTAGCTGTGATTATAGGCACGCGCCACCACACCTGGCTAATTTTTGTATTTTTAGTGGATATGGGGTGTCACCATGTTGGTCAGGCTGGTCTCGAACTCCTGACCACAAGTGATCTGCCCTCCTCGGCCCCCCAAAGTGCTGGGATTACAGGTGTGAGCCACCGCACCCAGAGTGGTTAATCCTTAAGTCTTGGATGCAGCCCTTTGGGGTTCTAACCTCAAATACAGAGAGGTTTGCCAGAGCCTGATTCTTGGTAGGTACCCAAGTCCCCAAAGCCCTGATCAGCGTCTCCGTCACGTGATCTGGATGTAGCTCTCTCTGACCTGCATCCTCTGATCTTTCTGATCTGAATGAACTCTGATCCGAGGCAGCCCTAGAGGCTGGGCGGCCCCTCTGAGTTTCCTTTATCCCCTGGATCTTGCCCTGGTGACTCTTCATTACATTGTTTGTATTCTGATGCCTTCAAGATGATATTTAATTTGTTTTATTCAGATTCTATAATGATCTTCAGGGAAGGGTTGGTCGATGTTTTCCACCATCTTACCAGTTTCCCTGATTTGTGAAATCTGCCTGACAATAGCACTTATCTCTGTTGTTGTTGTTTTTGTGGTGGAGTCTCGTTGCCAGGCTGGAGTTCAGTGGCTTCTCACTGCAACCTCTACCTCCCAGGTTTAAGTGATTCTCCTGCCTCAGCTGGGATTACAGGTGTGTGCCACCACGCCCGGCTAATGTTTGTATTTTTAGCAGAAACCGGGTTTCACCATGTTGGCCAGACTTTTCTTGAACTCCTGACCTCAAGTGATCCACCTGGCTCAGCCTCCCAAAGTGCTGGGATTAGAGGCATGAGTGCTGGGATTACAGGGATTCCAGGCGTGAGGCATGAGTGCTGGGATTACAGGCGTGAGCCACTGTGCCCGGCCTAACAATGGCACTTACTTCATACTACCCCTGTTGGGGTTGAGAAGCACCCAGGACTGCCTGACCAGGGAATGCATTTTGTTAAGAGTGAGCTGATATGACTCTGTTCAAAATGATTTTCTTTTCTTCTCTCTCCTTCCTTCCTTCCTATTTTTCTTCCTTCCTTCCTTCCTTCCTTCCTTCCTTCCTTTCTTCCTTCCTTCCTTTCTTCTTTCCTCCCTCCCTCCCTCTTTCTCTCTTTCTCTTTCTGTCATCCAGGCTGGAGTGCAGTGGTGAGATCATGGTTCACTGCAGCCTTGACCTCCTGAGCTCAAGTGATCTGCCTGTCTCAGCCTCCCAAAGTGCTGGGATTAGAGGCGTGAGCCACTGCACCCGGCCCAAAATGATTTTCTTTCAGAACTCTGAGGATATTGCTACATTCCTAACATTCATCCACTTATGCTTATTAGGAAGTGAGATGGCCAAGCTTATTCTTGTGCCATTATGTAATCTGCCTTCATTTTAGGATATTTTCTTATTATTATTCCCTTTTTTTTTTTTTTTTTTGAGATAGGGTCTCGTTCTGTCACCCAGGCTGGAGTGCACTGGTGCAATTATAGCTCACTGCAGTCTCAAACTCCTGGGCTCAAGCAGTCCTCCCATTTTAGCCTCCTGAGTAGATGGGATTACAGGTGTGTGCCACTATGCTCAGCTAACCCTTTAATATTTTTGTAGTGACCAGGTCTTGCTTTGCAGCCCAGGTTGGTCTTGAACTTCTGGATTTAAGCAATCCTCCTGCTTTACCCTCTCCAAGTAATGGGATTACAGGTGTGAACCACCATGCCTGGCCTATTACTCTTGACTGTTCTGAAGTGTCTTGACACTAAGTCTAGATGTGAGTCATTATCTGCTTGAAACTGTTGGGGTGAAGGAGAAGCTTTTCCCTTGCCCTCCGATGGTTCACTGAAAAATCAACTTATAATAAGGCCGATCAGTAAGAGAAAAGACATACAAATGTATTTAACCATGCACAAGGGAAGAATCACGGTGATTACCCAACCTCGCAGTGAGGACCAACACACATATAACCAACTTTCAGAGGGCAGAGAGGAGATGGGGCATTTGGTGCTTCTGTTGAGGGACAGTAAATGATTACTAGGGAAAATGAATGGATATTTGGCAGAATGAATGGACTGGGGGCAGGGTGGAGAGACTGGTTCTCTTTGGAAGTTAAATGAACCTGAGAGACTGGCATCATTTTGTAAAAGGTCTGGCAATCATTCTTCTTGGTGGGTTTGTCTGGCTTTCATGTAGGAGGGGGAAAAGTCTCTTTCAAGGCCTGTTGATCTCTAAAGAGTTTTTATTTTAAAATACTCATTATAGGAGGAGGGAGCCATATCTTGGGGTGAAATTCCCTGCACTCCTTCCATACTTAGTAGGCCCTTTGATGTGAACGGTCACATCTTTCTCCCATTCTGTGAATAGCCTTGTATTCTTTCTTCCTTTCTTTTTTTTTGGACACTGGGTCTCTCTTGGTCACTCAGGCTGGACTGCAGTATTACAATCATAGCTCACTGCAGCCTCGAACTCCTGGGCTCAAGTGATCCTCCCACCTCTGTCTCCCAAGTAGTTGGGACTATAGGCATGCGCCACCATGCCCAGCGAAGTTTTTGTTTGTAGAGATGAGGTGTCACTATGTTGCCCAGGCTGGTCTTGAACTTCTGGGCTCAAGGGATCCTCCCACCTAGGCCTCCCAAAGTGTTGGAATTAAAGGCGTGAGCCATCACACACAGCCTTGAATTATTTCTTAGGTTGTTTCTCCTTGTGTTTTGTTCTGAAATGCTTATTAAATTGGTGTTGGCTCCTTGAAAATTTCCCCTGTGAATCTTTTTTTTTTTTGGAGATGGAGTTTTGCTCTTGTTGCCCAGGCTAGAGTGCAATGGCACCATCTTGGCTCACTGCAACCTCCGCCTCCTGGGTTCAGGTGATTCTCCTGCCTCACTGCCTCAGCCTCCCCAGTAGCTGGGATTACAGGCATGTGCCACCATGCCCGGCTAATTTTCTATTTTTAGTAGAGACGGGGTTTCTCCATATTGGTCAGGCTGGTCTCTAACTCCCGACCTCAGGTGATCTGCCTGCCTCAGCCTCCCAAACTGCTGGGATTACAGGCAAGAGCCATCATGCCTGTAACCCTGTGAATTTTAATGGAGAGGGCTTCCCTGTGAAGTTTAATGGAGAGGGCTACCTTATTTCTCTAGCTCCTGGGAGAGTGCTCCCTGGGGCACCCAAGCCAGCCCCGGTAGGATCATCGGTGTTTGTGAAGGAGTGAGCGGAGAGGCACTCTGGGATAGGATTTCTTTTATTTATTCACTGTAGCAATAGCGTCCTGAATTAACTTTCTCTCAGCTATTAGCACATATTCCTTTTATACACAGCCCTTTATACAAATGAAAAAAACATACCTTTTAAGCTGCTAAGGTCCTTTTTCCTCCCAGGGTGCCCTGAAAACCAAGAAGGAATTTTAATGAACGATGTTGGAAAGATGGGCGAGACTCAGTTGGATCAGCAGATGCGCCAAGAAGAACCTTTGCCAGAACATCCACAGGACAGTGCTAAGTTGTCCAGGACACAGCTGGTGCTGCGGCGAGGGCTTCTGCTCCTGGGGGCCTTCTTAATCCTGCTGGTGGGGATTTTAGTGAGATTCTATGTCAGAATTCAGTGACGTGGCAGGAAAGAAAGTCAGGTCAAGTGATGCTTTTTGAGCTTACACACAATTCACAGGCCCACCAGTGACAATTTACTTTGAGTTAATGTCATTCAGGTGTGCCCATGGATTCTGAAGGTTGGGAATGCAAAGATACATTTCTCTAAAAAAAGAAAACGCAACTAAGGTTAAAAGCTATATTGTGGCCCCAGACACTGTCTGAAAGATGACATGAGTAATATAATTCACCACTCTCTGAACCAAGGACCATTGGCCAATGGCTTTGCTATTTTTTTACACACAAACCCATAAACTCAGTGCTTAAGAATTCATACTGCCTGAATTATGTAAAATATATTTTACAATATGTCTTTCCTTGGGCCTTAGATTACTATTCACTGGGCAAATGGTATTTGTTTTTAATTTTTTTTTTTTTAATAGATGGAAGTCTTGCTCTGTCACGCAGGCTGGAGTACAGTGGTGTGATCATAGCTCACTGCAGCCTCAAACTCCTGGGCTTCAAGCAATCCTCTTGTGTCAACCACCAGAGTAGCTGAGACTTCAGGGGTGTGCCACCATGCCCAGCTGGCATTTGTTAATCTTCATTTGAGGTCTAGATCTAGGCACTGTGGGCACTGAAAAACAGTTGGGAAATCTTCGGAGCTGTGGAAATCCAAACAAGGACTGATAATTCCTGGTAGGGGTGTGTGCGTGACCTACTGCAGCCTCAACCTCCTGGGCTCAAGTGATCCTCGCATCTCAGCCTCCTGAGTAGCTGAGACCACAGGCGTGTCCCACCACACCTAGCTAATTTTTTATTTTTTGTAGAGACGGGGTCTCCCCTTTGTTTCCCAGGCTGGTCTTGAATTCCTGGGATCAAGTGATCCTTCCACTTTGCCCTCCCAAAGTGTTGGGATTATAGGCGTGAGCCAGAGGACAAAATTTTAATAAAGGTCTTAGCTTAAGTAGTAATCCTACTTCATTAACCTTCCTGGGGCGGGGTACGCACTGATAATTCAGCAAGCCTCAGTACATCCTAAGTATGCTCAGTGCTGTGAAAGTGGATTACACCAAATTAAGTAATTCTTATCACACCCAATTAAAGTCAAGAAGCCAAGGATAAAAGCACCCCAGGCACATAACATTAATCTAGTAATGTAATTCTCTGCACATCCAGCTGGTGAAACTGCCTGCTGTAAGCTGAGGCCAGCTTTATCCATAACTGCTGAGATAACTTGCTGAAGCTCTAGGAATAATTTCGCCTGCCCGGTTGCTCACCAGTTGTAGCTTGCCAGCTCCCAGGACCCTTCCCGGTGCCAATAAACTTTCTCAAAGAGCTATACTGACATTTCTTTTGATAAAACCTCCAGCCTTCTCTGTGTTGTTCCGACATACCGAGGACCACCTGGTCTACATGGATGCCCTGAACTGCAATTCTTTCTTCCCAAATAAAACATTAAATGGAGATTTGCCTGTACATGTTTGACTTAGTGCTAGGATGGATATAATGCTCTAGGCATGGCCTTTTCCTGAAATAACAAAATCAGAAAAGTTACCCGCTTTGAGTAAAAAACACCCAAGTGCTGATTTTGGTTGGGGCCACCTTAAGGTATCTCTACCCTCAGTGCCTTGTTCTTGGGGCCACGAGGCCCAATCTCCAGGAAGGCAGATAAAGGCCTGCACTGTGGCCCTTGGGGTTGGGCCTGGGGGCAGGGGGCAGACACTGCAGAGGCCCCTCCCCAGTTCCTCGTCAGGAACTCTGGAGCTCTGTCTCCATTCCCCTCGCACAGGACTCCCTGCCCTTCCCCTTGCCAGGTAGGGCAGGGAACCCTGGGGATGAGAGGAGTTTCCTTCAGTCAACAGCCACAAATAGCCGCTGGGAGCAGGGAGGCTGGGGTGTCTGCGAGACAGGACCCCTCTTCTCCCAGAAACACCTGAACCCGCAGCAAGCCCAGGCCAGGAGAAACATGCCAGAAAGCGCTAGACCCGTCCTCCGCGGGGGAGGATGGAATCACCAGCTCCGTCCTGTCTGCCCACCCTCTAGGCATTTTGCTCTTCCAACGTGACCCACAAACTCTCCTGATAAAAACCTGTGTCATCCAAAAGCGCACGAGGGGTCCTCCCCCGCAGGGACCCCTTCCTGGAGCCCCCTTCATCAGCCCCCAAAGACCCTCCCGGTCCCCTCCCGCAGGGTTCTGCGGGCGGCATCATTGCACTGGGCGTCTGGAGCGGGTTCGGGTCCGGGCTGGGTGGGGCCAAGCCGTCCTCCGCCCTCCCTCCCCCGCGCTGCGTTCCCGCGCCGGTGCCGCCGCCAGCCGCTCCCCGCCTCCGCACGGAGGCCCCCGCGGCCGCCGAGATCCCCGCCGCTGCCAAGGGCCTGCCCCCATAGCGGCCCGGGCCCTCGGATGGCGCGACCGCCTGCGGGGCCTGCGGGGCGCGCTGCCCCCTGACCTGCAGCGAGGGGCGGCCGAGCTGGGGGCGCTGGCGGGTCCAGTGGTGAGTGCGGCGGCCCCGCGCCCAGCCCGACGCCTCCGGAGCAGCCCCGCGCGGGGGTGGGCGCGGGCTTCCAGGAGGGAGGGCGGCTATGAACGCGCCTTGCTTTCTGCGTCTCCGCAGTTTCTTGCTCAGTTGATCATTTTTCTCAATAGCCTCCTCAGCTCCATCTTCTGTGGACATCTGGGCAAGGTCGAGCTGGACGCTGTCACGCTCGCCGTCACGGTGGGTGCCTGATTTCGCCCCTGTAGGAGCTAACGGGCAGCCAAGGTTTAGGATTTGATCGGTGTCCCCGGGCGCTGTGGCTCACGACGGTAATCCCAGCGCTTTGGGAGGCCCAGGTGGGAGGGGAGGATCGCTTGAGCTCAGGAGTTAGAGACCAGCCTAGGCAGCATAGCAAGACCCTGTCTCTACTAAAAATACAAAAATCTACTAAAAATACAAAAATTATCCTGGCGTAGTGGCACCGCCTGTGGTCCCAGCTACTTGGGAGACTGAGACAGGAGGATCGCTTGAGCCCAGGAGATGGAGGCTGCAGTGAGCTGAGATTGCACCACTGCACTCCAGCCTTGGCAAGAGAGCAAGACCCTGTTTCAAAAACGAACACACAAGGCCGGGCGCGGTGGCTAACTCCTGTAATCCCAGCCAGCACTTTGGGAGGCCGAGGTGGGCGGATCACCTGAGGTCAGGAGTTCGAGACCAGCCTGGCCAATATGGCAAAACCCCTCTCTACCAAAAATACAAAAATTAGCCGGGTGTGGTGGCATGCACCTGTAATCCCAGCTATTCGGGAGGCTGAGGCACGAAAACCGCTTGAACCCAGGGGCCTGAGGTTGCAGTGAGCTGGAATTTTGCCACTGCACTCCAGCCTGGGTAACAGAAGGAGACTCCGTCTAAAAAAAAAAGGAAAGAAAAAAAATCAATTTGAATTGTATCATGTCTTATGCATCTTCATTTACAGGTCTGGGACTGACCTGTGGCTTACCATTACCTGATTAGATTTGGAAGGAGCTTGTGTCAATACTTAGAAAAGTGTAAAACTGAAAAAACTGCACTTTTTTCTATTATGAAATTAAATCAGCAGACTTTTAGGTAATTTAGGTTGTTTGCCACTAATTGGATTACACAGTGCATTCAGCTCCTACCCTTTTACCCTTGTGGAAAAGCCTCTCCCTTGGGTTGAAATCACGCCTCCTGGGACGTGTCTTCCCTGGCTTTTGTTAGTGATGTGGAAAGTTGTTTCTTCCTGCATTTCATCCAGGCTTTCAGAGAACGTGGAAAACACTTCTGCTGGTGATGGTAGACGGCTTTCCCCAGTCTCAGAAAATGTCCCCTGTGTCCCCGTGAGGTGGGTACACACCCTAAGAATACGGAGGGCCACCGGAGCTTCTCATTTGGCTTCATGGTAGAGAAGACCTTGCCAGGTGGAATCAGTCACATTTTATTTACAGGCCTGTTATTTGGTGAGCTAATTGGGTTAAGGGACATTTTTGCTTCCTTTGAAACTTTAGACTGGGGCTCTAGGAAGAGGCACGAAGGCAGAGGAGATTCGTATACATGGCTGGTGGGGACATTTCCTGCTGTGTCCCCGCAGGGCCCAGGATTGGGGTCCAACTTTTCTGATCACTGCTTGCCAACCATCACTGTGCCCAGGGCGCTCCCTGGGTTCGCTTCTGAGCCGTCTGTCACTCCTCCCTGTGGA
>NC_045449.1:21520195-21556946 GCF_002776525.5 Piliocolobus tephrosceles
TCCACAGGGAGGAGTGACAGACGGCTCAGAAGCGAACCCAGGGAGCGAGCGCCCTGGGCACAGTGATGGTTGGCAAGCAATGATCAGAAAAGTTGGACCCCAATCCTGGGCCCTGCGGGGACACAGCAGGAAATGTCCCCACCAGCCATGTATACGAATCTCCTCTGCCTTCGTGCCTCTTCCTAGAGCCCCAGTCTAAAGTTTCAAAGGAAGCAAAAATGTCCCTTAACCCAATTAGCTCACCAAATAACAGGCCTGTAAATAAAATGTGACTGATTCCACCTGGCAAGGTCTTCTCTACCATGAAGCCAAATGAGAAGCTCCGGTGGCCCTCCGTATTCTTAGGGTGTGTACCCACCTCACGGGGACACAGGGGACATTTTCTGAGACTGGGGAAAGCCGTCTACCATCACCAGCAGAAGTGTTTTCCACGTTCTCTGAAAGCCTGGATGAAATGCAGGAAGAAACAACTTTCCACATCACTAACAAAAGCCAGGGAAGACACGTCCCAGGAGGCGTGATTTCAACCCAAGGGAGAGGCTTTTCCACAAGGGTAAAAGGGTAGGAGCTGAATGCACTGTGTAATCCAATTAGTGGCAAACAACCTAAATTACCTAAAAGTCTGCTGATTTAATTTCATAATAGAAAAAAGTGCAGTTTTTTCAGTTTTACACTTTTCTAAGTATTGACACAAGCTCCTTCCAAATCTAATCAGGTAATGGTAAGCCACAGGTCAGTCCCAGACCTGTAAATGAAGATGCATAAGACATGATACAATTCAAATTGATTTTTTTTCTTTCCTTTTTTTTTTAGACGGAGTCTCCTTCTGTTACCCAGGCTGGAGTGCAGTGGCAAAATTCCAGCTCACTGCAACCTCAGGCCCCTGGGTTCAAGCGGTTTTCGTGCCTCAGCCTCCCGAATAGCTGGGATTACAGGTGCATGCCACCACACCCGGCTAATTTTTGTATTTTTGGTAGAGAGGGGTTTTGCCATATTGGCCAGGCTGGTCTCGAACTCCTGACCTCAGGTGATCCGCCCACCTCGGCCTCCCAAAGTGCTGGCTGGGATTACAGGAGTTAGCCACCGCGCCCGGCCTTGTGTGTTCGTTTTTGAAACAGGGTCTTGCTCTCTTGCCAAGGCTGGAGTGCAGTGGTGCAATCTCAGCTCACTGCAGCCTCCATCTCCTGGGCTCAAGCGATCCTCCTGTCTCAGTCTCCCAAGTAGCTGGGACCACAGGCGGTGCCACTACGCCAGGATAATTTTTGTATTTTTAGTAGATTTTTGTATTTTTAGTAGAGACAGGGTCTTGCTATGCTGCCTAGGCTGGTCTCTAACTCCTGAGCTCAAGCGATCCTCCCCTCCCACCTGGGCCTCCCAAAGCGCTGGGATTACCGTCGTGAGCCACAGCGCCCGGGGACACCGATCAAATCCTAAACCTTGGCTGCCCGTTAGCTCCTACAGGGGCGAAATCAGGCACCCACCGTGACGGCGAGCGTGACAGCGTCCAGCTCGACCTTGCCCAGATGTCCACAGAAGATGGAGCTGAGGAGGCTATTGAGAAAAATGATCAACTGAGCAAGAAACTGCGGAGACGCAGAAAGCAAGGCGCGTTCATAGCCGCCCTCCCTCCTGGAAGCCCGCGCCCACCCCCGCGCGGGGCTGCTCCGGAGGCGTCGGGCTGGGCGCGGGGCCGCCGCACTCACCACTGGACCCGCCAGCGCCCCCAGCTCGGCCGCCTCTCGCTGCAGGTCAGGGGGCAGCGCGCCCCGCAGGCCCCGCAGGCGGTCGCGCCATCCGAGGGCCCGGGCCGCTATGGGGGCAGGCCCTTGGCGGCGGCGGGGATCTCGGCGGCCGCGGGGGCCTCCGTGCGGAGGCGGGGAGCGGCTGGCGGCGGCACGGGCGCGGGAACGCAGCGCGGGGGAGGGAGGGCGGAGGACGGCTTGGCCCCACCCAGCCCGGACCCGAACCCGCTCCAGACGCCCAGTGCAATGATGCCGCCCGCAGAACCCTGCGGGAGGGGACCGGGAGGGTCTTTGGGGGCTGATGAAGGGGGCTCGAGGAAGGGGTCCCTGCGGGGGAGGACCCCTCGTGCGCTTTTGGATGACACAGGTTTTTATCAGGAGAGTTTGTGGGTCACGTTGGAAGAGCAAAATGCCTAGAGGGTGGGCAGACAGGACGGAGCTGGTGATTCCATCCTCCCCCGCGGAGGACGGGTCTAGCGCTTTCTGGCATGTTTCTCCTGGCCTGGGCTTGCTGCGGGTTCAGGTGTTTCTGGGAGAAGAGGGGTCCTGTCTCGCAGACACCCCAGCCTCCCTGCTCCCAGCGGCTATTTGTGGCTGTTGACTGAAGGAAACTCCTCTCATCCCCAGGGTTCCCTGCCCTACCTGGCAAGGGGAAGGGCAGGGAGTCCTGTGCGAGGGGAATGGAGACAGAGCTCCAGAGTTCCTGAGGAGGAACTGGGGAGGGGCCTCTGCAGTGTCTGCCCCCTGCCCCCAGGCCCAACCCCAAGGGCCACAGTGCAGGCCTTTATCTGCCTTCCTGGAGATTGGGCCTGGTGGCCCCAAGAACAAGGCACTGAGGGTAGAGATACCTTAAGGTGGCCCCAACCAAAATCAGCACTTGGGTGTTTTTTACTCAAAGCGGGTAACTTTTCTGATTTTGTTATTTCAGGAAAAGGCCATGCCTAGAGCATTATATCCATCCTAGCACTAAGTCAAACATGTACAGGCAAAGCTCCATTTAATGTTTTATTTGGGAAGAAAGAATTGCAGTTCAGGGCATCCATGTAGACCAGGTGGTCCTCGGCATGTCGGAACAACACAGAGAAGGCTGGAGGTTTTATCAAAAGAAATGTCAGTATAGCTCTTTGAGAAAGTTTATTGGCACCGGGAAGGGTCCTGGGAGCTGGCAAGCTACAACTGGTGAGCAACCGGGCAGGCGAAATTATTCCTAGAGCTTCAGCAAGTTATCTCAGCAGTTATGGATAAAGCTGGCCTCAGCTTACAGCAGGCAGTTTCACCAGCTGGATGTGCAGAGAATTACATTACTAGATTAATGTTATGTGCCTGGGGTGCTTTTATCCCTGGCTTCTTGACTTTTAATTGGGTGTGATAAGAATTACTTAATTTGGTGTAATCCACTTTCACAGCACTGAGCATACTTAGGATGTACTGAGGCTTGCTGAATTATCAGTGCGTACCCCGCCCCAGGAAGGTTAATGAAGTAGGATTACTACTTAAGCTAAGACCTTTATTAAAATTTTGTCCTCTGGCTCACGCCTATAATCCCAACACTTTGGGAGGGCAAAGTGGAAGGATCACTTGATCCCAGGAATTCAAGACCAGCCTGGGAAACAAAGGGGAGACCCCGTCTCTACAAAAAATAAAAAATTAGCTAGGTGTGGTGGGACACGCCTGTGGTCTCAGCTACTCAGGAGAGGTAGCCCTCTCCATTAAACTTCACAGGGAAGCCCTCTCCATTAAAATTCACAGGGTTACAGGCATGATGGCTCTTGCCTGTAATCCCAGCAGTTTGGGAGGCTGAGGCAGGCAGATCACCTGAGGTCGGGAGTTAGAGACCAGCCTGAGATGCGAGGATCACTTGAGCCCAGGAGGTTGAGGCTGCAGTAGGTCACGCACACACCCCTACCAGGAATTATCAGTCCTTGTTTGGATTTCCACAGCTCCGAAGATTTCCCGACTGTTTTTCAGTGCCCACAGTGCCTAGATCTAGACCTCAAATGAAGATTAACAAATGCCAGCTGGGCATGGTGGCACACCCCTGAAGTCTCAGCTACTCTGGTGGTTGACAGAAGAGGATTGCTTGAAGCCCAGGAGTTTGAGGCTGCAGTGAGCTATGATCGCACCACTGTACTCCAGCCTGCGTGACAGAGCAAGACTTCCGTCTATTAAAAAAAAAAAAATTAAAAACAAATACCATTTGTCCAGTGAATAGTAATCTAAGGCCCAAGGAAAGACATATTGTAAAATATATTTTACATAATTCAGGCAGTATGAATTCTTAAGCACTGAGTTTATGGGTTTGTGTCTAAAAAAATAGCAAAGCCATTGGCCAATGGTCCTTGGTTCAGAGAGTGGTGAATTATATTACTCATGTCATCTTTCAGACAGTGTCTGGGGCCACAATATAGCTTTTAACCTTAGTTGCGTTTTCTTTTTTTAGAGAAATGTATCTTTGCATTCCCAACCTTCAGAATCCATGGGCACACCTGAATGACATTAACTCAAAGTAAATTGTCACTGGTGGGCCTGTGAATTGTGTGTAAGCTCAAAAAGCATCACTTGACCTGACTTTCTTTCCTGCCACGTCACTGAATTCTGACATAGAATCTCACTAAAATCCCCACCAGCAGGATTAAGAAGGCCCCCAGGAGCAGAAGCCCTCGCCGCAGCACCAGCTGTGTCCTGGACAACTTAGCACTGTCCTGTGGATGTTCTGGCAAAGGTTCTTCTTGGCGCATCTGCTGATCCAACTGAGTCTCGCCCGTCTTTCCAACATCGTTCATTAAAATTCCTTCTTGGTTTTCAGGGCACCCTGGGAGGAAAAAGGACCTTAGCAGCTTAAAAGGTATGTTTTTTTCATTTGTATAAAGGGCTATGTATAAAAGGAATATGTGCTAATAGCTGAGAGAAAGTTAATTCAGGACGCTATTGCTACAGTGAATAAATAAAAGAAATCCTATCCCAGAGTGCCTCTCCGCTCACTCCTTCACAAACACCGATGATCCTACCGGGGCTGGCTTGGGTGCCCCAGGGAGCACTCTCCCAGGAGCTAGAGAAATAAGGTAGCCCTCTCCATTAAACTTCACAGGGAAGCCCTCTCCATTAAAATTCACAGGGTTACAGGCATGATGGCTCTTGCCTGTAATCCCAGCAGTTTGGGAGGCTGAGGCAGGCAGATCACCTGAGGTCGGGAGTTAGAGACCAGCCTGACCAATATGGAGAAACCCCGTCTCTACTAAAAATAGAAAATTAGCCGGGCATGGTGGCACATGCCTGTAATCCCAGCTACTGGGGAGGCTGAGGCAGTGAGGCAGGAGAATCACTTGAACCCAGGAGGCGGAGGTTGCAGTGAGCCAAGATGGTGCCATTGCACTCTAGCCTGGGCAACAAGAGCAAAACTCCATCTCCAAAAAAAAAAAAGATTCACAGGGGAAATTTTCAAGGAGCCAACACCAATTTAATAAGCATTTCAGAACAAAACACAAGGAGAAACAACCTAAGAAATAATTCAAGGCTGTGTGTGATGGCTCACGCCTTTAATTCCAACACTTTGGGAGGCCTAGGTGGGAGGATCCCTTGAGCCCAGAAGTTCAAGACCAGCCTGGGCAACATAGTGACACCTCATCTCTACAAACAAAAACTTCGCTGGGCATGGTGGCGCATGCCTATAGTCCCAACTACTTGGGAGACAGAGGTGGGAGGATCACTTGAGCCCAGGAGTTCGAGGCTGCAGTGAGCTATGATTGTAATACTGCAGTCCAGCCTGAGTGACCAAGAGAGACCCAGTGTCCAAAAAAAAAGAAAGGAAGAAAGAATACAAGGCTATTCACAGAATGGGAGAAAGATGTGACCGTTCACATCAAAGGGCCTACTAAGTATGGAAGGAGTGCAGGGAATTTCACCCCAAGATATGGCTCCCTCCTCCTATAATGAGTATTTTAAAATAAAAACTCTTTAGAGATCAACAGGCCTTGAAAGAGACTTTTCCCCCTCCTACATGAAAGCCAGACAAACCCACCAAGAAGAACGATTGCCAGACCTTTTACAAAATGATGCCAGTCTCTCAGGTTCATTTAACTTCCAAAGAGAACCAGTCTCTCCACCCTGCCCCCAGTCCATTCATTCTGCCAAATATCCATTCATTTTCCCTAGTAATCATTTACTGTCCCTCAACAGAAGCACCAAATGCCCCATCTCCTGTCTCCCCTCTGAAAGTTGGTTATATGTGTGTTGGTCCTCACTGCGACGTTGGGTAATCACCGTGATTCTTCCCTTGTGCATGGTTAAATACATTTGTATGTCTTTTCTCTTACTGATCGGCCTTATTATAAGTTGATTTTTCAGTGAACCATCGGAGGGCAAGGGAAAAGCTTCTCCTTCACCCCAACAGTTTCAAGCAGATAATGACTCACATCTAGACTTAGTGTCAAGACACTTCAGAACAGTCAAGAGTAATAGGCCAGGCATGGTGGTTCACACCTGTAATCCCATTACTTGGAGAGGGTAAAGCAGGAGGATTGCTTAAATCCAGAAGTTCAAGACCAACCTGGGCTGCAAAGCAAGACCTGGTCACTACAAAAATATTAAAGGGTTAGCTGAGCATAGTGGCACACACCTGTAATCCCATCTACTCAGGAGGCTAAAATGGGAGGACTGCTTGAGCCCAGGAGTTTGAGACTGCAGTGAGCTATAATTGCACCAGTGCACTCCAGCCTGGGTGACAGAACGAGACCCTATCTCAAAAAAAAAAAAAAAAAAAGGAATAATAATAAGAAAATATCCTAAAATGAAGGCAGATTACATAATGGCACAAGAATAAGCTTGGCCATCTCACTTCCTAATAAGCATAAGTGGATGAATGTTAGGAATGTAGCAATATCCTCAGAGTTCTGAAAGAAAATCATTTTGGGCCGGGTGCAGTGGCTCACGCCTCTAATCCCAGCACTTTGGGAGGCTGAGACAGGCAGATCACTTGAGCTCAGGAGGTCAAGGCTGCAGTGAACCATGATCTCACCACTGCACTCCAGCCTGGATGACAGAAAGAGAAAGAGAGAAAGAGGGAGGGAGGGAGGGAGGAAAGAAGAAAGGAAGGAAGGAAGAAAGGAAGGAAGGAAGGAAGGAAGGAAGGAAGGAAGAAAAATAGGAAGGAAGGAAGGAGAGAGAAGAAAAGAAAATCATTTTGAACAGAGTCATATCAGCTCACTCTTAACAAAATGCATTCCCTGGTCAGGCAGTCCTGGGTGCTTCTCAACCCCAACAGGGGTAGTATGAAGTAAGTGCCATTGTTAGGCCGGGCACAGTGGCTCACGCCTGTAATCCCAGCACTCATGCCTCACGCCTGGAATCCCTGTAATCCCAGCACTCATGCCTCTAATCCCAGCACTTTGGGAGGCTGAGCCAGGTGGATCACTTGAGGTCAGGAGTTCAAGAAAAGTCTGGCCAACATGGTGAAACCCGGTTTCTGCTAAAAATACAAACATTAGCCGGGCGTGGTGGCACACACCTGTAATCCCAGCTGAGGCAGGAGAATCACTTAAACCTGGGAGGTAGAGGTTGCAGTGAGAAGCCACTGAACTCCAGCCTGGCAACGAGACTCCACCACAAAAACAACAACAGAGATAAGTGCTATTGTCAGGCAGATTTCACAAATCAGGGAAACTGGTAAGATGGTGGAAAACATCGACCAACCCTTCCCTGAAGATCATTATAGAATCTGAATAAAACAAATTAAATATCATCTTGAAGGCATCAGAATACAAACAATGTAATGAAGAGTCACCAGGGCAAGATCCAGGGGATAAAGGAAACTCAGAGGGGCCGCCCAGCCTCTAGGGCTGCCTCGGATCAGAGTTCATTCAGATCAGAAAGATCAGAGGATGCAGGTCAGAGAGAGCTACATCCAGATCACGTGACGGAGACGCTGATCAGGGCTTTGGGGACTTGGGTACCTACCAAGAATCAGGCTCTGGCAAACCTCTCTGTATTTGAGGTTAGAACCCCAAAGGGCTGCATCCAAGACTTAAGGATTAACCACTCTGGGTGCGGTGGCTCACACCTGTAATCCCAGCACTTTGGGGGGCCGAGGAGGGCAGATCACTTGTGGTCAGGAGTTCGAGACCAGCCTGACCAACATGGTGACACCCCATATCCACTAAAAATACAAAAATTAGCCAGGTGTGGTGGCGCGTGCCTATAATCACAGCTACTCAGGAAGCTGAGGCAGGAGAATTGCTTGAATCTGGGAGGCGGAGCTTGCAGTGAGCAGAGATCACGCCACTGCACTCTAGCCTGGGCGACAAAGCAAGACTCCGCCTCAAAAAAAAAAAAAAAAGCATGAACCAGAAGAAGTAAACCAAGCCTCACACGGGCTGCAGCACACCTTCAGGTCGGCTGGATGCTCCAGAAAGCTCCATTTCCAAGATTGCCCTAGACTGCTGGTCACCCTCAGTATCCAAAAGAAGCAAAAGAAAATCCTCTCTGAAGATAAATAGACAACATTCTTTCAGGCTCAAGTTACTTCTAAGAACAATTTTCAAATATAAAGTCTGGAACATAATCAAAGATAACCAGTCAGGTGCGGTGGCTCATGCCTGTAATCCCACTGCTTTGGGAGGCCAAGGCAGGAGGATCACTTGAGCCCAAGATGTAGAGGCTGCAGTGAGCTACCATCGTACCATTGCACACCAGCCTGGGCAACAGGGTGAGACCCTCTCTCTATTTAAAAAAATTTTTTTTAATTATTTTATTTTATTTATTTATTTTTTTGAGACGGGTCTCACTCTGTCACCCAGGCTGGGGTACAGTGGTGCAGTCTCTGCTCACTGCAAGCTCTGCCTCCCGGGTTCACGCCATTCTCCTGCCTCAGCCTCCCGAGTAGCTGGGATTACAGGCGCCGCCACCTCACCCAGCTAATTTTTTGTATTTTTAGTAGAGATGGGGTTTCACCGTGTTAGCCAGGATGGTCTCGATCTCTTGACCTTGTGATCCGCCTGCCTCAGCCTCCCAAAGTGCTGGGATTACAGGCATGAGCCACTGTGCCCGGCCTAATTTTTTTAATTTTAAAAAATTAATTTAAAAATAAATTAAAATCAAAGATAACCAGACACACAGCACAGGAGCCTAGACAATATGAATGAAAATTGTCAGAAACAACACAATTGACCATTGACTGCATATCAGACAGTTTATGAAATCAAAGGGTTATTCAATGATAAAGGAGCAAGGATTACTGTGATTGGGTGGCTAACTGCCTAACGGGCCAGGAATCGGGTGGGGGGGGATTACTCAACTGACTGAAGAAAACCATAACCACATTTGCGTGATGTGTATCACAAACAAAGGTCCAAGCAAACAACCTGTTGAAAGTCCACAAGTGTCTGCACGATGAACAGCAGGGACCCCATTAAAACAAACAAATGTCAGTTTCCAAGCTATGGTAGAAGCACAGTATCTCCAAGTGTTGCAAATGCCTGGAAAGTGCTTGCAGAAATTAGGGGAGGCACTGGGGAGCTTTCAGTCATCTATAGCAGTCTACTAATGTGTGGAATTAAAGTAAATAAACTTGAAGTCAGTTTACCTTGAATTGCTTGTTACTTGACTTTATCATGTGTTTCTGAAACACTATTGCCCTGTTTAAATGAGAGCTCATAGCAGCAAATCTAGCTGTGTCTCACGAACAGCCCCTCCAGTCCCACCTAGACAACCCTGTCCAAGGGCTGAGGGAGTCATATCATACCTGGGTGAAATGGGTCCTGAGGGAGAGCGGAATTCCCACTCCGAGCCACATCTGCTTTCAAATTGGCGTGTACCTGAGCCTGGAAAATGAAACTCAGTCAGTCCTTCAGGCTTCACGATGGTGTTAATAAGGTATTTTACTCGACCATCTAGTTTAGGAAAAGCCAAGCCATTTTCCTTAATTGGCATGTACAGCAGAAGCTCCTCTTATTCACAGGTCATCTTTCATAAAGATTGAAATGGGACCAGGCTCAGTGCTCACACCAGTTATCCCAGCACTTTGAGGGGCTGAGGAGGGAGGATTGCTTGAGCCCAGGAATTCAAGGCCAGCCTGCACAACACAGCAAGACCCCATCTCAACTAAAAAATTAAAAACGAAAAACAAAAAAACCCAGCCAGGCATGGTGGCGTATGTTTGTATTCCCAACTACTCAGGAGGCTGAGACAGGAGGATCACTTGAGCCCAGGAGGTTAAGACTCCAGCGAGCTGTGATCCTGCCACTACAGTCCAGCCTGGGTGACAGAGTGAGAGCCTGTCTCTTAAGAAAAAGGAAACAGAATAGGTTGAAATGGGGTCCATGAGAGGGAAGGTGGCATGGGAACAGTACAGGGTGAGGGAGGCAGGGACAAGAGAAGGACAAAGATCATTTGGAACTCTCCCTTCTTTTTATCTCTTTTTTCTTTTTTAAAAATTTTTATTTGTAGAGACAGGGTCTCGCTCCATCACCCAGGCTGGGGTGCAGTGGTGCAATCACAGCTCACCGCAGCCTCGAACTCTTGGGCTCAAGCAATCCTCCCGCCTCAGCCTCCTGAATAGCTGGGACTACAGGCATAAGCCACCGTACCTCGACTCATCTCATTTTTCTACCACCTATTTCTAGACCTCACACTGACCCTAGAAAGTTGAAGGGAAGGATGCACACAAGCATCTTAACAAAACATTTGGTAATCATAAAAACGACATCAGGATGACTGTGATGCATCCCACCTTTCTCTCCAGTTCTAATTCTTGTCCTGAAATTGGATTTCCTGCACAAGGGTGGCAGCCTGGCATGGGAGACAAGGAAGAAAGGAGGCCCCTGTTTTTTCTGGGAATGGATAAAGCTGGGGTCATCTGGCCCTTCACATCTGAACTGTCTAGTTAAAACAACAAGAAAAATAGTATTTGTGAGATAAGAAGAAAGAAAATGAGAAAAGAACTTTCCAAAAGAAAAAAGGGAGAGCCAGATCAGATCCTGTTTTTCTAGGAGAGGAACCTTTACCAGGACAGAATGAACATAGTTACCTGCTGACACGCTTTTTTCCAATTTAGCTGAATAATAAAGCCTAGAAAACACACAGCTTGAAAGACTGTACAGATGATGATCCCTGACCACAGACCTAGAAATAGAAATATTTAATAGAAGTTAATTCCATAGAAAACCAGCTTCCCCTGGGGAATATGTTTTGTCTATCTCATTTCTATCAGCCATACTTAATATCTGCTTTCATGGCTGAGGTGGAGCCCACAGTGGGCCAGAGACCTCTACCCTGCTCCTCCTTGGGCTTCCAGAAGGTTCCAGAAGGTGCTGGAAAGCCCAGTACTCCCTGAGGCCACCCCCAAAAGGGCCATCTCCTTTGGTTCAGGATTTCAGAACAAATATTCAGAGGATATTTTTGGCCTTACTGATTATGATGCTTGAATATTAAGAAAAATGCCAGTTACAAGGAAATTAAAATTTCCCAGGACCAACTACTTCTGCCCTAGTTTCCTCAAAAAACGGGACTAACATATATATTTAAAAAAAAAAAAAAAAGGCAGAAATCACTAGCCATATAAATTACTAATGTTCTCTCCCTCAGAGTTCCTGCTAGACCTTGGACCTTAACTTGCTTCTGACACAGACTTTGCTGGAAGCTTCCAGAGCAGGGCTGGGCACCCAGAGATGACTGGAGAACACCAAAGGCAGGCCAGGTGGGAACGGATGGCGGGAAAAGCCCTGTGGATCTCAAGGCACCATATAGGGCACAGAGGGAGACCCCAGGTGAGGAGGGTTTTTTGGTCAATAGTAAACTAATGGAAGAACAAAAAGCTTCAACAATAACCAAAAGACAAGGCGGGCCTGACCGTAATAAAAACAGACCTATGCCTCACAACGTGCAGCATCCTGCCCAAGAACCCCCTATCTACAATAAACCCAGGAAGCCAGCCTTCCCTAAATCAGGCTTGCAGGAAGCAAGATTGCCGCCTCTGGTGACAATCCAGGAAGCTAACCAGTAACTTCTGTAACGATTGGCCCCAGATGGCCAGGACTTGATTAGCAACTGACAGCTTCCCTAATTTTGGTCTGCACTTCCAACTTAGAACCAACCAGAGAAAGTAAAATACATCCCCCCTAACCAATCACATGAGGCCCATTTCTAGTCAGCTACCTCCAGCATCCCCCAGATCAACAACCTCCACTCAGGGCACACCTGCAGCCTCCCCTTTTATCCGCTGTGACGCTTTCCCACTCCTTTGCCTGCCTTTGAGTCTCTGCCCAAATGCAAGTGGTGGCGGCCAACACCCTTGCTGAGAATACACAGCCTTTGCTGGTCTTGCTTGGTTGGTCCTGGTTGATTTCCACAGCTGTCCAGATCTATGTAAGGGTTAAGGTGGCTAGTCTGGGTTCGTGGTTTGTGGATTTGGTACAGGGTCTACAGCTCTGTTTTCTTGGTACCAATCACATTTTCAGGTATGATCAGCCTGCCCTTTTGTTTGTTTGTTTGTTTGCTTTTTAGAGGCAGGGTCTTGCTCTGCTGCCCAGGCTGGAGAGCAGTGGCATAACCACAGCTCACTGCAGCCTCCAACTCCTGGAGTCAAGTGATCCTCCCGCCTTGGCCTCCCAAAGCACTAGGATTATAGGTATGAGTCACTGCGCCCAGCCTCGCCTGCTCTTAGAATAGTATAGTTGGTGCCACCTGCTAGTCCTATACAAAATTAGTAAAAGGAACCTACTGACTTCCACTTTCAAATCCAGTGTTCTCAGTACACAGAAACTACAAGCTCACCTGAACCATCTTAAACAGGAAATAACCAGCTACCTCCAGCTATAATCTGAAAGTTATGAATTAGATTTCCAATAATTTTAGCATACATCATTTAAAAGATTTCTATTTGACCCAACCTAGGAGCCCAAAGTAGGATGGTTATTAGAATCTCATGGGCAAGGTCCAGGAATTTACATATTTACAACGTCTCCCAGGGATTCTGAGGGTCATTATGATTTCCTGGGGTTGCTTCTGAGAACCTGCAGAATTCTGATGCTCTCCTAGACACCTTGTGTAGGTATACTGCATACCATACCAGAGGAGATACGAGACTCAAAACCAATTCATACCACACTTTCTTCTAATAGGTGGGTGGAGGGATTGACTACAGTCTTCTCACAGAGCCCTCACATCCCCAGGGCCCCTACCATTTCTTTTCAGTGATTCTCAACTTCCCCTTCTACTTTGCACAGTTAGTTATGCTTTTTTTTTTTTTTTTTTTTTAGATAAAATCTCACTCTGTTGCCCAGGCTGGAGTGCAGTGGTGCCATCTTGGCTCACTGCAGCCTTCACTTCCTAGGTTCAAGCAATTCTTGTGCCTCAGCCTCCCAAGTAGCTGAGACTACAGACACACACTACCACACCTGGCTAATTTTTGTACTTTTAGTAGAGACGGGGTTTCGCCATGTTGCCCAGGTTGGTCTCGAACTCCTAACCTCAAGTGAACCGCCCACCTCAGCCTTCCAAAGTGGCTGGAATTATAGGCATGAGCCACTGTGCTTGGCCTAGATATATTTTGTTAAATGAATAGGTGAGCCAAGGACAGCACTTGGGATATAGATGGATTTATATTTCAAAGCAGGTTCCTCATGCCTGTAATCCCAGATACTTGGGAGGCAAAAGTGGGAGGATCACTTGAGTCAAGGAGTTTGAGACCAGCCTGGGCAACATAGCAAGACCCCATCTGTAAAAAATGAAACAAGGGAATAAAGTAGATTCCTCTTCTGAAAAAGTTGAACTTATAGAAGTAGAGAGTAGAATGATGGTTACCAGGGACTGGTGGCAAGGAGGGGAGGGTGTGGGAACAGGGAGTTGTTAAGGTACAAAGTTTCTGATAGACAGGAAGAATAAGTTTTGAGATCAATTGCACACCAATGTGACTAGTCAATGTACTGTACATTTCAAATTAACTACGTAAATTTCAAATGTCTCGCCATAAAAAAAGTGGTGATAAGTATGTTAATTAGCTTGATCTAATTGTTCCACATTCTATAAATATATCAAAATACCACACTGTACCCCATAAATGCAAACAATTATAATTTATCAATTTAAAACTTAAAAGATATAAAAAAGAGAATTTAAAGTATTTCCTTAATACTTTATACTGATTGCATGTTACAATATTTTAGATATATTGTGTTACATAAAATATATTTTGCAATAATATTTTAGATATATTGTGTTACATAAAATATATTACTTTAAAAATAAAAATAAATTAAGATTCCTATAATATTTGTGTTAGCTAGGCAATGGCAAATCCAAAACATGAATCATACAAGAAACTCAGCTAAATAATTTTCTGCACTATCATGCAAGCCCAGTGAACTTTGCATTGGCAATTCTATTCTTTGAACAACTCCTGTATTTTTAATTAAAATATTATTGAACTTGAGAAAAATGTGCCACATAAAGGAACATACTGAACTGGAAGTTCCCTGTAGCTATCAGTTGACTTCTCACCACCTCTGAGCCTGCCAAGTACAGATGGATCAAAACAAGCCTCGCTTTAAGTCGGTCACTACTCATCCCAAAGATGAATGTCCAGGTTTTCATATCATCATTTATTAACTGCCAATGTATTCCAAATTATTATTTTAGAAATCAAAGCTGGGCAGTCATTTATTTCTGTACTTTTTAAAAAGATTAGCTCTGGTAATTTCAGATGCTGTGGATTAAGTTTTTTCTTCCAAATGTGGGAAGGTGCTCAAGTCCACCCTCTTCCCTTCTGTGCTGTTCACACCGACCACGTGCATGGCCTTATGAGGAGACCCACAGGCACAGAGCTAAGGCTGTGCAAGGAGGGAGGTGGAGACTGCGGAGTGCAATGAGTGTGATGAGAAGGGCAATGGCCCCTTGTTGCCCTCCAAGGATCCAGCCACGCTGCTTGGTGAACACACGGGGCGCTGCTCTAGGATGCACAGTGCCACCGTGAGTGCTGACCCTGCGGCACCCCACGCATGCAGGACAGACCGCCTACGATGGCCTCAGCCCTGCAGAGTCACCCACAGGGGATCACACGCTGTCTCTAAAGAACAGCATGGAACATGCAAAAGGGAAGCTTCCGAATGCTTCTTCAGCGGTTCCTACTGTCGCCTCCTTTAGAGAAGTGAGGGCTGGATGATTCAGGATAGGAGGTGAGTAGAAAGGGCATCTGTGCTCAAGTGTGTCAGCATGGAAGATCGCCCGCAGGGGTGCGATGGGCAGGACAATGTAGTCTTGGGGCCCTGGCTAGAGCTGGAGGTCACCTCCTGAACGCCCTCTACGCTCTCTAACAAGACACAGAATGGACGTCGGTGAGTTCCCGAGTTTCAGCGGTGAGCCTCAGTCAAAGGCCTGTGTGCTCCGACAGACATTTCCTGGACTGGTGAGCAGCTAAGCCCTGCCTGCAGAGGTTAGAGCTTACCCATCACTCCAAGTTTGGTTGCGAACATCAGCGTGATCCCAATGGGGAGGCCAACCATGTAGTACCCAATGGTATTCACAATGGCTCCAACCTTCTGATTTCCGCTCCCCCTCAGAACACCACTGCTCGTGCACTGCAGGCAGAAAGCATTCCATCAGTCGGCGCTCCTGAAACACTCCCATCTCGTGAGCACTTCATTTCTGTGGGACTCTGACACTAAAACCCATAAGGTGACAGTATCCTTCTAAATAAAATGTGATAACAATATTCAATCTTCCTACCTACCCTGACCTGTCCTCTCAGCTGAAATTTACCACCATCAGAAGAAATCCATAGATCACAACAGGGCTTAGGGAACTACTACATAATACTTACAGCAAGAGCTTCAAAGAGGTGGGAAACAGCATAAATTGGAACCACCTGAGCCACCAGATTAATGACGTCTCTGTTAGGAAAAAGAAAGCACGTGGTGATTAGGAGGACAAAGTGGAGAAAGAAGTATATAGCTTTCTGGCTGGGCGCAGTGGCTCATGCCTGTAATCTCAGCACTTTGGGAGACTGAGGCGGGATGATCACCTGAGGTCAGGAGTTTGAGACCAGCCTGGCCAACATGGCAAAACCCCGTATCTACTAAAAATATAAAATTAGCCAGGCCTGGTGGCAGGTACCTGTAATCCCAGCTACTCAGGAGGCTGAGGCAGGAGAATCACTTGAACCCAGGAGGCGGAGGTTGCAGTGAGCTGAGATCGCATCACTGCACTTCAGCCTGGATGACAGAGTGAGACTGTCTCAAAAAAAAAAAAAAAAAAAAGATATAGCTTTCTGCATATTACAAACATGCACATGCATTGAGGCCAGCAGCCTAGTCAGGGACAGTTCTCCTGTTGCTGGGCCCATAGAGGAAACTAACTGCATGTTTTATCTCATGACTTTTAGAAAAGAATATGCAGCACCACATCCTTGTCTTCAGGAGATATGTTCCAAGACCCCCAGTGGATGCCTGAAATCGCACAGAGGACTGAACCCTAAATACATTGTTTGCCTTATACACACACACCTATGATAATGTTAATTTATAAATTGAGCACAGAAAGAGAGTAACAACAGTAGTAATAAAGTAGGCCATAACCACATGCCAGCATCACCACTTTTGTGCTTTGGGGCTGTTGCTAGCACTGTGAGACCGAAACCATCCATCTGAAATAACTAGCAGGTGGAAAGCTAGTTATTTCAGCTTTGAGTGGAGACGTTGGACAAAGGGATGATTTCATGTCCCAGGTGGGATGTGAGATTTCCTCCTAATACTCTTAACAGCATGCAATTGAAAACTTATGAATTGTTTATTTCTGGAATTTTCCACTTTAGATTTTCAGGGGCCAGTCACGGTGGCTCACGCCTGTAATCCCAGCACTTTGGGAGGCCGAGGCGGGTGGATCACAAGGTCAGGAGATCGAGACCACCCTGACTAACACAGTGAAACCCCATCTCTACTAAAAATATAAAAATTAGCCAGCTGTGGTGGCGGGCGCTGTAGTAGCTGTAGTCCCAGCTACTCGGGAGGCTGAGGCAGGAGAATGGCATGAACCTGGGAGGCGGAGCTTGCAGTGAGCCGAGATCACGCCACCGCACTCCAGCCTGGGCGACAGAGTGAGACTCCGTCTCAAAAAAAAAAAAAAAAAAAAAAAAAAAAAAAAGATTTTCAGACCAAAATTGACTGCAGGTGACTAAACCTTGGAAAGCAAAACCAAGGATAAAGAGGGGCTACTGCATAGTCCATGTGGTCAGTATAGACAAATCAAGTGATTTGATGACACCCCTTCCCCGTTCCCCACCAGCTGAAAAAAAGTTTGGTTGGGCACAGTGGCACACATCTATCATCCCAGCAAGTTTGGATGCTATGATCATCCCTCTTTTAAGATGATGCCACAGGCCAAGTCTGACTGTGTCTCTTAGTAAACCTGAGTGAAGCGCTACAGAGTAAAAATTAAGTTCCCTCTGCGGAACGAAGGTTGGTAAAGGCCATAGATATATTCTGTAGAATTATCCTTGGTTCCTAGAAATGCCACCCCTAAAGCTAGAGACTTGGATTCTAACCCCTACACATGAAGGGAGATGAGAAAAATGCTGCCCTGACCTGCGGAAGCAAGAAATCCACAACACCCTTGGAGTGAGTTTGGTCACTCCAATCTAGAACCTAGAAGACTGTCTGCCAGTAAATACTTGTTTAATTACTAAATGAGAAATCCAGCACTGGGCTGGGCACGGTGGCTCACGCCTGTAATCCCAGCACTTCAGGAGGTCAAGGCGAGCAGATCACCCGAGGTCAGGAGTTCGAGACCAGCCTGACCAACATGGAGAAATCCTGTCTCTACTAAAAATACAAAATTAGCGGGTGTGCATGCCTGTAATCCCAGCTACTCGGGAGGCTGAGGCAGGAGAATCGCTTGAAACCAGGAGGCAGAGACTGCGGTGAGCCAAGATCGCACCATTGCACTCCAGCCTGGGCAACAAGAGCGAAACTCTGTCTCAAAAAGAAAAAAAGAAATCCAGCACTGAACAAGAGGCTCACTTCTTCCTCACCAAAAAGGACAGAAATATAATTATTTTATTCAAATTTTATTTTCTGAATAGGTAACATGCACGTGGTCAAAAAATGGTACAATATGAACAAGATAGTAAGCAAAGTCTTACTGCAATGCCCTTCCAGTTTGCCCCAGTACCAGTACCAGCCCTGCCTCCTCCAGGTAACAATTCTTTTTTTTTTTTTTTTTTTGAGACGGAGTCTGGCTCTGTCGCCCAGACTGGAGTGCAGTGGTGGGATCTCAGCTCACTGCAAGCTCTGCCTCCCGGGTTTACGCCATTCTCCTGCCTCAGCCTCCGGAGTAGCTGGGACTACAGGCGCCCGCCACCTCGCCCGGCTAGATTTTTGTATTTTTTAGTAGAGACGGGGTTTCACCGTGTTAGCCAGGATGGTCTCGATCTCCTGACCTTGTGGTGCGCCCGTCTCAGCCTCCCAAAGTGCTGGGACTACAGGCTTGAGCCACCGCGCCCGGCCCAAGTAACAATTCTTAGCACGTTCCATGTTTGTCTAGTGTCTATGAAAATATAAGCAAATACAAATGTATATTCTTGATTTTCCTTTCTATATTCTATCATTTCACATGCAGCATTCTCTATATGATGTTCTGCACCTTGCTTTTTCCACCTGAGATATTATATTCACTTTTTTTTTGAGACAGGGTCTCACTGTCACCCAGGCTGGAGTGGAGCAATACAAGCATGGCTCACTGCAGCCTCAACTTCTCAGGCTCAAGTGATCCTCCCACCTCAGCCTCTTGAGTAGCTAGGACTACAGGTGCACACCACCATGCCCAGCTAAATTGTATTTTTTGTAGAGATGGCGTTTCACCATGTTGTCCAGGCTGGTCTCGAACTCCTGGGCTCAAGTGATCCTTTTGCCTCAGTCTCCCAAAATGTTGGGATTACAGGCATGAGCCACTGCACCTGGCCTATATTCACTTTTATATTTCACCAAAATATATTCTTTTCAATGTGCTGCTAAATTCTGTCTAACAATATTTTTATTTTGGATTTTTAGATTGCTTTTAATACATAAGAATGATCTGTGATTTTCTTTTTTATGTGCAAACTTTGGCAGATTTTGGCACCAATGTTATATTTGCTTCATAAACAGAATACGAAGTTTTCCTTTTCCTGTGCTCTGGGAAATTTTCTGTTTGATCTGTGTTTGCAATTCCCTATGTTTTGAAGATTTTATAAAATCATCCTTTGGAACCTTCTGGCATTGTGCTTTTTGACATTTTAAAATAGCTTTCTTTCTCTTATTTCTTACCAGGAAATCAGTTTATTTAGACCTTCTATCTTTTCTAGGGTACATCCTGATCAATTATTTCCCTAGATAATTATCTGTTTATTCCAGGTTTTTAGATTTCCTTGGAAAAAGTCGTGCAAAGTAGTCTCTTAGGATTTTAAAAAACGATTGTGGTCAGTAGTAACGTCCTCCTTTCTTTGTTAGAGGTGTCGTTTCCCGCCCCCCGTGATTAAGTTAGGTAGAGGTTGAGCTCTTTCACCGATTGTACCAGGTTGGGTAGGATCCTGGTCACCTTACAAGTAATTTGATTGTTGAGTTTCTGATGTTTCCTTGTCTCGTCAGTTCTATAGTTTGTGGGCCTCTTGTTTTTCATTCTTTTACTGTGCTCTATGGTTTCCCAAGTGGACAGATTCAGAGTCCAGTGTCTACCATATTCCTTCTGAAACCATCCGTCTATCCTGGTCCTCATAAAGGTCATCCTGATTCCCTTTGTGAAAAAAGTCAACTACTTACTATCACCTTCCCCATTCATTCTGAGTGAGGGAGCTATAAACATCTTTCTATTTGTTTGTTTGTTTGAGACAGAGTCTCACTCTGTTGCCCAGGCTGGAGTGCAGTGGTGCAATCTCAGCTCACTGCACCCTCCGTCTCCCAGGTTCAAGTGATTCTCCTGCCTCTGCCTCCTGAGTAGCTGGGACTGCAGGTGTGCCTCACCACACCTGGCTAATTTTTTTTTTTTTTTTTTTGTATTTTTAGTAGAGACAGGGTTTCCCCCATGTTGACCAGCTGGTCTTGAACTCCTGAACTCAGGCAATCCATCTGCCTCAGCCTCCCAAAGTGTTGGGATTACAGGAGTGAGCCACCATGCCTGGCCTAAACATCTTATTTCCCCGTAACAAAATAGCTGAAGCTGAAAAATGAAAACCAACGATCTGAAGTCAAAAGTCAAATGTGTGAAGAATAAACCATGAAATTAGTTCTGTCCACTCCACCAGCTTTCTGAATCCAGGAAGGCAAAGTCCATTTGCATCTTGTAACTGCTGACAATGGTGTCCCAAATAAGAAGTATCGCCATAAAGTTTCTATATAGTCCGAATGTACACACTAGCATCACCGATGAAGGAAACAAATTCTGCAGAGCAGAGGGGACTTATCCAAGAATTCTTCAGTAATCAATCTGAGTATGTGACTTTTGAGACAGCTCACTGGTGAGATTTTAACTTCAATTCAGTTTGACAAACATATTATGCAACTACTACAAACCGGGCAGTGTGGCTGATACTAAGAAACCAACAGGATTCTTACCATTGGAAACAAAATAATTAACTGAAAATGTAATGCATCGTACTAAAAAGGGCTTTCCACTTTTAAAATACATGACCAGCAGAAGCATAAAATCATCACCAATGGCCATTAAGTTGGCATTGTAGATTATAAATCAGTTCCTACATCTAATATGTTCTTCCCAAGTAACATCAGTGGAGCCTCTGATCTTGCAAATGATTCAGACATCCCTGCTGCAACAACCACAGGCAGCCCCTCTATGATAGCATCTATCCAACTTAACCATTTCTTTTTCAAATTTTTGAGATGGAGTCTCACTCTTGTCACCTAGGCTGGAGTGCAGTGGCGTGATCTCAGCTCACTGCAACCTCCGCCTCCCGGGTTCCGGTGATTCTCCTGCCTCAGCCTCCCGAGTAGCTGGGATTACAGGCGCGTGCCACCATGCACAGCTAATTTTTGTATTTTTAGTGGAGATGGGGGTTTCACCACGTTGCCCGGGCTAGTCTCGAACTCCTGACCTCAGGTGATCTGCCCACCTTGACCTTCCAAAATGCAAGGATTACAGGCATGAACCACTGTGCCTGGACTCTTTTTAAAAAACATTCCTAGTTTTAAAAACCTTTTTCTGCTGGCACCTTGCTCTTGGAGGAACCATTTCTTTCTTTTTTTTTTTTTGAGACAGAGTCTTGCTCTGTTGCCCAGGCTGGAGTGCAGTGGCACAATCTCGGCTCACTGCAACCTCTGCCTCCTGGGCTCAAGCGATTCTCCAGCCTCAGCCTCCGAAGTAGCTGGGGTTACAGGTGTCTGCCACCACACCCGGCTAATTTTTGTATTTTTAGTAGAGATGGGGTTTCGCCATGTTGGCCAGGCTGGCCTCGAACTCCTGACCTTAGGTGATCCCAAAGTGCTAGGATGACAGGCGTGAGTCGGATGTTTCTTTTTACTGATAATGATTTCAAACAGCAATGTTTCTGAACAGCCTGATTTTAGAGAACAAAATTTCTCAATGAACCATTTCTTTATCACAGATTTCACATTTCAAGAAAATCCTAGCACTCACCGGTCGGTAGTGAAAATGTACCCCACATGATCCTTACAGCTTAACAGCAGGACACTGAAGGCTACAGCAAAGAGCACTGAAGGTAAAAACGGCAGAAGAAACAACACGGTGAGCAAGAAGATCCACGGGAAGTGGGGGAGCCTGGGCTTTGCATGGAGAGACTGCAGCAAGAGCCTCGGGTAAAGGGGTCTCAGCACCTGTGATTAGTAGGGAAACGGTGGAGGACTTCCGTGCCTGCTCCATGTCTCCAGCACCCAGAGCGTTTCCTACCCGGACACTGGCAGCCACGCTGAAGCCTGCAGGGACCTAAAATGAAAAGGAAACCTGCAACAACGAATCTGCAGAGTGAGAACACGTGCACAGAAGCAGCCTCAAGTCTCACACCTGGTGGGAAAACTTGGTCCTAAAAGTTTTGAAAAGACTGATTTGCAACATCCCCTTTGTCTAGCTGGGAGCTCCCACGCTACTGTGGAAACTGAATCCCAGGTTAGGATGCTTAGCACAAACTGGGCTTTGCTGCAGAGCTTCCAACCTCTACAACACGAGGGTGCTGCACAACCATGTTCCTCCTCTGAGTGTGGGAGATGGACTGACTCACCAGGAGCCCAGGTTTGTGTTTTTGTTGTTGTTGTTGTTGTTTGTTTGTTTGTTTTTTAATAGGACAGAGGCCAGGCGCGGTGGCTCATGCCTGTAATCCCAGCATTTTGGGAGGCCGAGGTGGACGGATCACTTGCGGTCAGGAGTTTGAGACCAGCCTGGCCAACATGGTGAAACCCTGTCTCTACTAAAAAATACAAAACTTAGCTGGGCGTGGTGGCACATGCCTGTAATCCCAGCTACTCAGCAGGCTGAGGCAGGAGAATCGCTTGAACCCAGGAGGCGGAGGTTGCAGTGAGCCACGATAGTGCCACTACACTCCAGCCTGGGCGACAGAGTGAAACTCCATCTCTAAATAAATAAAATAAAATAGGGACGGGGTCTCATTGTGTCCCTCAGGCTGGTGTGCAGCGGCACAGTCATAGCTCACTACAGCCTCGACCTCCTGGGCTCAAACGATCCTGCAACCTCAACCTCTCAAGTAGCTGGGATGACAGGCATGGGCTACCACACACGGCACAGTGTCTATTCTGAAAGACTATCAAGGGATCCAGTTTACAAGACAGGAGTGGCACTAAAGGAACTGCAGGGAAGAAACCCTGCATTGTGGTTAGGGATCACAATTCTGAAGCCAGATGGCTATGGCTTGGGTTCAAATCCCAACACAGCCACTTTTATCAGCTGCATCACCCTGAGCAAGTTACTTACCCTCTCTAAACCTCTAGAGTTTTGTTTTATCTGTAAAAGGAGTTGAATCGGCCGGGCGCGATTACGGGCTCACGCCTGTAATCCCAGTACTTTGGGAGGCCGAGGTGGGTGGATCACGAGGTCAGGAGATCGAGACCATCCTGGCTAACACAGTGAAACCCCGTCTCTACTAAAAAACACAAAAAAATTAGCCGGGCATGGTGGCGGGTGCCTGTAGTCCCAGCTACTTGGGAGGCTGAGGCAGGAGAATGGCGTGAACCCAGGAGATGGAGCTTGCAGTGAGCCGAGATCGCACCACTGCACTCCAGCCTGGGTGACAGAGCAAGACTCCATCTCAAAAAAAATAAATAAATAAAAAAGGAGTTTAATCATAGAACCTATCTCATTGGGCTATTGTGGGAACTTAATGAGTCCATACATGCCTAACTGCTTAGAAGAAGCATGTAGGAATTGCTCAATAAAGATTTACCATTACTATTATTTATATATAAAGTTACCACTTGAAAAATTAATATTAATAAGGAAAAAGGAGTCATCACTTGTTGAAACACGAACATTGCCTTAGGATCAGAATGACTAAGGACCAGCTTAAAGAAAATCTGATACACAGATTGGGGAATAAAAAAGTAATAGAAGACTGAGTCTCTGCCTATAAATTCATCAGTAGGGACAAACATAGAGATCATCTGACAAATTATTTATTCATTACAAAGGGAAAGGCAGTAACTTGACAGGAGAAACCTGGCAGGCACCACCTTAACAAAGCAATCAAAGTTAATACTGGCAGGGTGCAATGGCTGTGCCTGTAATCCCAGCACTGTGGAAGGCCAAGGTGGAAGGATTGCTTGAGCCCAGGAGTTTGAGACCAGCCTATGCAACATAACAAGACCAAATTGTTTTAAAAAATTAGCTGGGAGTGGTGGTGCACGCCTGTAGTCCCAGCTACTCAGGAGGCTGAAGTGGGAGGATTGCTTGAGCCCAGGAGGTCAGACTGTAGTAAGCCAAGATCAGGCCACTGTCACCAGCCTGGGTGACAGAGCAAGATGCTGCCTCAAAAAGAAAAAAAACCACCGCCACCAAGTAAAAAGGTAGTATCACCAACACTGAGACAGATCAACATTATGTGTCTCCTGATACGGTGTACTAAGGAGGACACAGCATCACTTCTCTAGCTTTCCTGCCCAAAACGGACAATCTAAATTTATTTATAAGGAAACATCAGCTGCACCACACTGAGTGAACTTCTACAGATAATGGCCTATGTTCTTCAAAAATGCCAAGGTCAAGAAAGACAATGGAACAATGAAGATCTGTTCCAGATTAAAGGACACTAAAGATGCTAGGGGAAAATTAGTGATAAGGGACATTACCAGAACAATTGATATTGTTTTGAATTGACTGTATTGATATTTTATTTGAACATGGACTATGTAGATAGACCAGACAGAATAAATGTGGCAAAACCGGTGAACCTGAGGAAAGCGCATACATCTTTCTTTTGATTGAGAAGAAATGTAAGTGTAAATTCTTACAAGCCTATTGGAAAGCATATGGAAACATATTCAAAAGACATAAAATCGTGCCTTTGTTTCTCTTTTATGAATCTTAAAGAAATAATCAGACAAGTATATGAAGATATTTGTCCTAGGATGTTCCTTGAAGAGTTGTTAAAATTGAAACACTGGAAATAAACTGTTCAACCATAGGAAATCGATTTTAAAAGTATATCACATATAGTGGAATCCTATATACCATTAAGCATTTTGACTTAGATATAGTTAATGAATTTACTCAAACATAAAATGCAAATAAAATACTAAAAGTGAAGTAAAAAATCTGTGTTAAAAAACTGCCAAGGATAGAAGAACAAAAACAAAAAACATAGGTCTGCAAGAGAATAATTCTTAAAGAAAACAAGAAATGTGTACTCTATGTACTTTTAAAACATAACCAATATCAGAGGGAAAAAAATCTAAGTGTTAATACTGCAAAAAATGCCAAGCATATCTGCTGGCTTGAGTTTCTGCCCACATTACAAACTCCCTGTTTTTTAATTTTACATTTCTAAAATGGTACTTGCTTCCTTCAGAATCTCCAGCTGATGTTTTCAGGAAAATAAAGTCAAAGAAAAGCCTCCTAACGACTGGTGTTCTCTATGATCAAAATTTCCTCCCCTTTAAGGCTGAATAATACTCCACAGTATGCGAAGAACCCATTTTGTTTACCCGCGGACATATAGGTTGCTTCCACCTTTTGTCTACTGTCAGTAATGCTCCTGTGAACACAGTTAACAAACACCCCTTTAAGTCGGGTGTCGTGGCTCACGCCTGTAATCCCAACACTTTGGGAGGCCAAGGCAGTTGGATCGCCTGAGGTCACAAGTTCAAGACCAGCCTGACCAACACGGTGAAACCCTGTCTCTACTAAAAATACAAAAGTAGCTGGGCGTGGTGGCAGGCACCTGTAATCTCAGCTACATGGGAGGCTGAGGCAGAAGAAATGCTTGAGCCCAGGAGGTGGAGGTTGCAGTGAGCCAAAATCACACCATTGCACTCCAGCCAAGGCAACAAGAGTGGGACTCCGTCTCAAAAAAAAAAAAAAATCCCTTTAAGACCCTGCTTTCAGTTGTTTTGGGGATCTACCTAGGAGTAGCCACACTGTGTTTTCCGAGGCTTCAGAACCAGGCAGGAGCGGGCACAGTGACACAGGCAGCTTGATGTTTATGGCCATACCCCCAGCCTCACCCCTCTGCTATGCCACCCAGCTGGCCCCTCAAGGTATCTGTGTTGTGACAACTGAAAAAGATTCTAAAAGTATGGAAACAAAATCAAATCTTTCAAGGGAAGATTCAGCTGGGAGCTGCGTTAGGAGACGGAGAACCAGCAGATCACGTGCAGTTTCTCTCCAGCTCTCCTTCCGTTCCCAGGGAAGATCCAGCTGTAGCAGAGGTACCCTCCCAGGCTCAAGGATGGGATTTGACTTTTGTTCATCGTTTCACAAATGATTCATATACAAACGCCTATGCTCATCCATGGACTCTTTCAGATACCGAGCAAGGAAAACGCCTGGCACCTCCCCACAACTCCCCTGCTTACCATGTACACAACGATGGCCAGTTCATACACGATGGACTGAGCGCCCAGCTCCACCATGCCAAGGATGCCTGGTGAAAAGAGACAGCTGTCGCCTTGCACCCAGACAGGGCCCCCGGGTTCCCACCAGTCCCCGTCATCCGTCCTCATACAGACCGCTGAGGAAGCTCCCGACCTCATAGGCCCACCACTCCATGCATAGCATGAGCATGCTGGGGACGGCCAGGCGGAGGAAGGAGGCCCAGTCCTGCAGGCACTCGAGGGACCAACCTGTGGGCGGGACACACACATTTCCAGGAGATCTGGCCATCGGGCTGGAATTCAACCCGAGACAAAACCCACGTCCCAGTTGGAAGACAAAAGGGCAGTCGTTACCTCCCCATGTAGCTTGATGCAGTTTTTTCCCAAGGATGTAGAAAAAGAGGAGTAGAGCCAGGGTGTACTGGGAAATCAAATTTGCCACTGCAGAGCCTCTGGAAAGAACCGTCCCAGTGAGAGGGAGGCACCTTCCTGCGCCTCTCCCTGCCCCACTCGGTGAGGAGGGAGACTCATCGCTTCCCGTGCCGTCCTCAGCAGACCAAGGTCTTCTTCCCAGAGCAGCCTCACCCTCCAGCCCTGACAGTGCTTTCCACAGTGTGCAAGAAAGAGACCACGTGTGAACACAAGAACCAGCTAAAGAGCCCACTCTTCTCCCTCCTGGAAAAACCACATGCAAGTCATCCCTTCTCCCTGTCCCAAGAGTACATTGGACTCACATCATCCCAAGATGCAGCTGATGGAGAAACAGATAGTTGGCGAGGGCATTGACAAGGTTGGCTGCAACTCCAGTTACGATCTGGGGCAGTAGAATTCCCTGGAACAAGGACACCGCATATGCCATCCTTGAGATCCACAGAATAGGACTGCCCTTCTGCTACCCAAGCACACAGGCTCCAGCTGGCCTGCTCAGTGGGTGTCACAGAGCAGGGGGGCTTAACTGGGGAGGCCACGTCCTTGTTGCTCCTGCCTTTCCACTCTCCCATCCCTTTCTCTTCCTTTTCTCTTTGAGGTATAAAGTGCGGAGTTCTGGCCACAGAGAGACACGGTCAAGATATGTTCAGCAGCAGAGAAGGAAGAAGATAAATGGCTTATTTCCAACATTGCAAGGACTGGCAGGGGCTAAATGGGTCAACAAGCCATCTTTGACACTGGACGATAGGAGAAAATGAGAATACTTTCTTGACCAAAATAGAAATTCAAAAAATTGACCTAAGGTCTTAAAGAAACTAGAGTTCTTTTCTAGAATATGGAAGGGATTCCAACATATCTAACTGTCAAAAGTACAGGACCGGAGAAACATCCAGACTATTTGGTGTGTCAAAGTAAGACAGGGCGTGAAAGTAAAACTACATCAGACCAAGGAAGTCAAACTCTGTTCTGCTCTGCATCCGGCTAGAATAGCAGACGCAGATAAAGTCAGTGCAAACGTAAGAGGAAACCTTTCTCCCAAGGTCACGCTGTCCCCATAAAGTGTCATTACTCCCCTAGTAGAATGACGAGTGCTTTCTGACTCATTTAGAAACTGTGTTCTCTAAAATCACCCTGTTCGGAAACTGCTGTTTGAAATCACATCAGTAAAAAGAGAACACCCCACTCTTGCCTGGAGGCTGAAAATCACTTTAACACAAAAAAGTAAGTCTCAATTTGAACCCAGGCACAGAGCTTCGTGGGAGCTCCTGGATGTGGCATTCTACATCTGTCCACCCTCAACATCCTTCTTAGCCTTGAGTTCCCAAAGGAGGAGCACCGGGTCCACGTCACAGCCCAGACCTGGTGTTGGGCCCCTCACTCACAGATCTGCTCGGTGCCTATCAAACCGTGGTTTCGATGTGTTTAATAATGTCACCTGAGCCCCACCCTTCTTCAAACCTTTATAATAACTTTTCTTCCTTTGGTGAGGCATCCCCCGGCCCCTTTAGTCTCTCTCATTGCCACAGGTTGATAAATCGAACTGCAAACCCACTGGCCTGCAGGCCTGTCTCTGGTGGTCTCAGGCTGACGGGGCCAGGACAATGGTCTTGGCCGATGACTTGTGTAGGCCACATATTTATGGGGAGGCCCTGGTTAGTTTTTAGCAAGGGAATTAGTGATCAGATTTACTTTTCAGGCAGATGGCAGTGGATGGAGACAGGTTAGGGTCCTCTGAAATGACACAGAGGACAAATGACAAGAAATGAATTCAGGGCTGGGCGTGGTGGGTCACACCTGCAATCCCAGCACTTTGGGAGGCCAAGGTGGGTGGATCACCTGAGGTCAGGAGTTTGAGACCAGCCTGGCCAACGTGGTGAAACGCCGTCTCTACTAAAAATACAAATACTAGCTGGGCACGGTGGCACACGCCTGTAGTCCCAGCTAGTTGGGAGGCTGAGGCAGGAGAATCACTTGAACCTGGAAGGTAGAGGTTGCAGTGAGCTGAGATCACATCATTGCATTCCAGCCTGGGCAACAAAGTGAGACTCTGCCTCGAAAAAAAAAAAGAAAAGAAAGAAATGAATTCAGGTGGTGGCACTGAGAATTGGGAGGAGCAGGCAGAAGCTAAAGGACCAGGTGACTGACCAGATGTGGGAGGGAAGGAAAGATGGAGTCGAGGATGTGACAAGGACAAAAAGGACAGGTTACTGGGAGTGAAAATGGGGAGGCCACGCAATTCCACCCATTGCGATGGAATGGAAGAAGGCAGAGGAGCAGGCTCGTGGGAGGGCGAGAGGAGCTGGCCAAGCCTGCAATATGCATACGTCTCCATGCCCAGTGGAGTGACCTTCTCCTCTAAGGCCCTCTTGACTCTCCTACTTGAAAGTCTGTCTTCCCCGGTACCATCTGGCTCTCTTCACACCCTCCACCCTCTCCGAGAGCATTCACTTTCTCCAAACTCCCAGCTGCTTCTCTTTGATGCTACGCTCAGCTAAAGGTCACCCTGTCTTCCTAGGGAAGGGCCCAGGGCAGAAACTCCTTCCACCCTGGGGGCCCGACAGCCCCTGCCATTTCTATAGAACCCACCCATCATCCCATCTCCCACTGCTCCCACAACGCAAACCCTTCATCACAGACCTTCACCATCATTTGTTTGGATCCTGTCCATAACTCTCACCTCTTCCTCTCCCAATTAGTTAATTTCCCAAAACTAAATGCCCCAGCAGAGAACACAAAGCCTGACCGTGGGCCAGCCCGCCTCTCGATGCCATCATCTCACTGTGTCCCCTCCCAGCACAGTGGCCTAACGAGACTCTGTGGGCCCCAGCCCCTAGAAACAGGCATCCTCTCTGTCTGGGATGCCCTGCCTTCCTTCCTGACCTTGGAAACCCCACGTGTCCTCTGTAACCAAATTCAAAGCTCCCAATCCCTCTCAGCTCGTGGCTCCTACTTCCAGGCCTTTCCCTGTGCCCCAGAGAACAGGAGAGAAGACTTTCACACTGTCCTCAGCACATGTGTCCTCAGGTCACATCAGACCCTGAGGTTAGGGCCACCGCAGTTGTTGGGGGACTGAGTCCGGGAGAAGGCCTTGCAGCGTGCTAAGGTATCCATGCTGCCTTAGCAAGGGTCTAGATCAAAAGGAGACAGCCCAGAGCCGGATGAGATGTGTGGGTTTCCTTCTCTACGCCTATTTCTGAGATGTCATTCTAAATACTAATAGGGATTCTAAATATTCTTGTTTTGTTGATAGAGCAACATCCTGGCCGGATGCAGTGGCTCACACTTGTAATCCCAGCACTTTGGGAGACTGAGGCAGGAGGATTTCTTGAGCCCAGGAATTTGAAACCAGCCTGGGCAACATAGCAAGATCCCATATCTACTTTAAAAACGTTTTTTTTAGTAGGGTAATATCTTAACTTTAAGAACACTGCATAGGTGGGAAACTTCCTTTCTTCCTCCTTCCATCCTGGCCCTTGCTGTTGCACATCCCTGGAGAGCCCACCAGTGCGGCCGGGACCCATTGCCGGGTACCCCTGTTTACCTGGACTTATCTAGAAGAATGTGGAGAGTCCCACATATGCTGATTTCATAAATCTACCCCTTCCGAGCCAGGGCCTTTGGCCGTGACTGTTTAATCACATAGGAGTTCTGGCTGACGTTAGGTGTCATGAGAGTTTGAGCTCTTACATCCTTGCTGAGAAAAGTGGGGCCATTCAGACAGAACAGAGCAGACAGGTTGGTTCCCTCTCCGCCAGACGAGCCGCCCCCAGCCTGCGCTCTGTCTCGGGAGCAAACAGGTATACACCCTTCTTTCCAGGACATTGGTTAAAATGCAGAGCCAAGGAACACTGCGGCTCTGAGCCCACCCTGCCAATGACAATATTTCCAAGTGGAAATTGGATAAGTTTTCCAGAGCCAAATATAATATGTTCTTTCCTTGATATCACTTAACAAACCTCTGACATCTGAGTCGTGTGTGCACAACACTGAAAAAATACCTTTCAGTGGCTCCCAGCAGTGAGCTCCCTCCACCCTGGTGTCCCTGGTCCTGGAGTATCTTCGGGGCCCCCACTCCCAGAAAGGTACAAACTCCCATTAGCCTCCCAAAGGAAGAGAACAGTCAGTATTACCTGGTTGAGCAAATATTTAACTTGTAGCATATAAAGAAAGGTTGCCTACAAGAGAACAAGAGAGATGAATGTTAATGTTTCAGCCTTGCCACACAGCAGTGAGGTCACACGGCAGGGAGCTGGGAGCCACAGCCAAGGCTCGGCTGCCCTCTGCTCCCGCACGGAGCCACAGAGGCTGCCGTCTCAGGACAGGGCTGGGGCCAGGGGCTTATGGCCCGGGGGCTTCCCACATCTCCTTTATGGGTGAATATGCCCCAAGCATATTCCCTCTGTCTGGCAAAAGGAGGTGCAGGACTCTTGTGGGGACACTGGCATGGAGAGGAGGCCCTGGGCACACTCCAGATGGGCACCTCCATATAGACTGGTCCTATGTGGTGGAATCATGAAAGACTGTCACATTTACAAGGTTTCAGGACAAATAAGTGAGCACACTGTCAATTCTGAGGGCAAATGGTGTCCCTAGATCCATATATTGAAGCCCTAGTCCCCAGTGTGACTAACTGGAGGTCCTCAAAGGGAAATAAAATTAAAATGAGGTCATTAGGGTGGGGCCCTAATCCAATAGGACTGGTGTCCTCATAAGAAGACAGGAGACACCAGGGTATGAATGCATAGGGGACAACCTGCAGAGGGTGGCCGTCTGCAGGTCAAGGAGAGAGGCTGCAGAGGACACCAACCCTGCTGCACCTTGACCTTGGACTTCCAGCTTCCTGAACTGTAAGAAAATAAACTTCTGTTGTTTAAGCCCCCTAGTGTGTGGTATTATATTATGGAAGCCACCGCAGACTAATTCAGCTACAGTCTCCAGCTGAATAACAAACACTTAGCTCTCAGGCCAGGCGTGGTGGCTCACACATGCAACCCAACACTGTGGGAGGCCAAGGCAGACAGATCGCTTGAACCCAGGAGTTCGAGACCAGCCTGGGAAACATGGTAAAATGCTGTCTCTACAAAAAATACAAAAATTAGCTGGGTATGGTGGTGTGCACCTGCAGTACCAGCTAATTGGGAGGCTGAGGTGGGAGGATCACTTGAGCCCGGGAGGCAGAGGTTGCAATGAGTGAAGATTGTGCCACTGCACTTCGGCCTGGGGGACAGAGTGACAACCTAGCTTAAAAAAAAAAAAAAAGCAGCCGGGCGTGGTGGCTCAAGCCTGTAATCCCAGCACTTTGGGAGGCTGAGCCGGGCGGATCACGAGGTCAGGAGATCGAGACCATCCTGGCTAACCCGGTGAAACCCCGTCTCTACTAAAAAATACAAAAAAAAAAAATAGCCGGGCATGGTGGCGGGCGCGTGTAGTCCCAGCTACTCGGGAGGCTGAGGCAGGAGAATGGCGTAAACCCGGGAGGCGGAGCTTGCAGTGAGCTGAGATCCGGCCACTGCACTCCAGCCTGGGTGACAGAGCAAGACTCCATCTCAAAAAAAAAAAAAAAAAAAAAAAAAAGCAAGACCCTGTCTCTACAAAAACCAAAAAATTAGCCAAGTGTGATGACTTGTGCTTGTAGTTCCAGCTACTCAGGAGGCTGAGACAGGATGATGGCTTGAGACCAGGAGGTCAAGGGTGCAGTGAGCTATGACAATGCCACAATGCCCCTGCACTTCAACCTGGGTGACAGCATGAGACCCTGTCTCAAAAACACCAAACAAACAAACAAAAAAAACCACTTAGCTCTCATTGTTCATTGACCACACACTGCTGTGTCAAACATTAACCCATGCTTAACGGTTCTGTGTGGTCAAAATCAGCAGACCAAAAAAGTCTAAAGGTTCTAAGTGACACCCTCAGGGGTTCTCAGATGGGTGAGACTTTGCCCTTGTTTACAATAAAAGTTTGCACTCTTCTCTATGGATGATTCTGGAGGTCTCTCCAGCGCTACTCCAGACCTCCCGGAGTAGCCTCAGTCTTGGTGTTCCTCGAGACAAATATCTGTTGTGTCCTTAACAAGCATAAATAAAAACAGGCTTCCTTGATGGCACCAACACCACCGATAAGAATCATCTAAGGGCCGGGCGCGGTGGCTCACGCCTGTAATCCCAGCACTCTGGGAGGCCGAGGCGGGCGGATCACAAGGTCAGGAGATCGAGACCATCCTGGCTAACATGGTGAAACCCCGTCTCTATAGAAATACAAAAAATTAGCCGGGTGTGGTGGCGGCGCCTGTAGTCCCAGCTACCCGGGAGGCTGAGGCAGGAGAATGGCGTGAACCCGGGAGGCGGAGCTTGCAGTGAGCTGAGATCCGGCCACTGCACTCCAGCCTGGGCAACAGAGCAAAACTCCGTCTCAAAAAAAAAAAAAAAAAAGAATCATCTAAGACTGAGCCAATGCACTGAGCTCACAGATACGGTGGCTACCTTTCACCCACCGACCCCAAGAAGGCAACCTCTTAGCCCTTAAGCACTTACAGGAAGAGCTGGAATGAAGATCGTGACATAGGTCTGGGTAAGCCTAAATAACGAAAAGAAAAACAAAAACAAAAACTGTGATGGAGGCCTCTGTTTCCAGGGAAAGGTGGGCAGAAGAAAATAACTAAAACTGCCTTTTGCATCCTTGGCTCTTTCCAAATTAATAGGCTTAAGTTGCTGGAGCAGGCCGCGCGCGGTGGCTCACGCCTGTAATCCCAGCACTTTGGGAGGCCGAGGTAGGCAGATCATGAGGTCAGGAGTTCGAAACCACCTGGCTAACACAATAAAACCCCGTCTCTACTAAAAATACAAAAAATAGCCGGGTGTGGTGGCGGCTGCCTGTAGTCCCAGCTACTCGGGAGGCTGAGGCAGGAGAATCGTTTGAACCCGGGAGGAGGAGGTTGCAGTGAGCTGAGATCATGCCATTGCACTCCAGCCTGGACGACAGGGCGAGACCCCATCTCAAAAAAAACAAAAGAAAGAAAGAAAAAATTGCTAGAGCAAATGTGAAAATTTACATATAGAGCTTGTCATCTTATAACCCAGATAACTCTTCTTGGTTATTTGATGTCTTTATGTCTAGGACAGGGTTTTTCAACCTCAGCACTATGGCCACGTAATTCTCCGCTTGTTGTGGGGTGCTGTCCCGAGCACTGCAGGATGTTTCACAGCCTCCTTGGCTTCTACCAGGAGCACCCGCCTACTGCCAGCTATGATAACCAGAAATGTCTTCAGACGTTGCCAAATGTCTCCTAGGTTCAGAGCCGCTGGTCTAGATTAGAGTTTTAAAAGCTCTTACCCAATTAAATCACTGGTTCTCAAACTTGGCAGCACATTAGAATTACCTAGGGTGCTTTGAAAGATCCCGATACCCAGGCCTCACCCCAGACCAATTAAAACAGAATCCTGGCCGGGCATGGTGGCTCATGCATTTTGAGAGGCCGAGGTGGCAGATCCCATGAGGTCAGGAGTTTGAGGCCAGCCTCACCAACATGATGAAACCCCGTCTCTACTAAAAGTTCAAAACTTAGCCAGGCGTCGTGGCGGGCGCCTGTAATCCCAGCTACTCGGGAGCCTGAGGCAGGAGAATTGCTTGAACCCGGGAGGCAGAGGTTGCAGCGAGCCAAGATCGCACCACTGCACTCCAGCCTGGGGCACAGAGCGAGACTTGGTCTCAAAAAAAAAAAAAAAAAACAGAATATTGAGTGATAGGGAGCAGGGGCACAGGTGGATTTGAAAGCACCCAGGTGATTTTAATATCAACCAAGGTCAAGAATAACCAAGCTTTGAGCAAACGTCACAAACTACCATCCCACATGCAGAGTGCTTGCAAATCTATTTTCATTTAAAACTCTTAACCATGCAAGTCACCCAGGGGGGGAGGGGGAGTACATCTTAGGTGCCAGGTGAGAAAAGTACTAAAATCTGGGAGACGTCAGCCAAGGAGAGATTAGCACCACCTTGGTGTGCAGCCTTGTCCCTGGCCTTGGCTGCACCCAGACAGGATAATCTTTCTGTGGGATGGACACACAGTCCCGCCGCGACAGGTTCCATCTTACCTGGACACATTCGGGTTTTGTCTGAAGAGCAGCAGGATGTGCTGGGTGTTGAGAAACAGCGCCCAGCAGGGGAAGCAGCAGAGGAGCAGAATGAGTGCACTCCGCTGTAGGATCACGCCCACGTACTTCAGGTTCTGGCTCCCATATGTCTGGGGTGCACACAGCCAAAATGAACCCATTAGCTCAGACCCAGCACCCCAGCTGTTCCCTGAAAGCCTTCAATTGTGCCTCATAAAGAAGCAGGTTGGCTGGGTGAGGTGGCGCACGCCTGTAATCCCAGCTACTCAGGAGGCTGAGGCAGGAGAATCGCTTGAACCCAGGAGGCAGAAGTTGCAGTGAGCTGAGATCACGCCACCGCACTCCAGCCTGTGGGGCAGAGCAAGACTCCTTCTCAAAAAAAAAAAAAAAAAGAAGCCCACGGCCCTAGAGACTTTGCCCTAGTGTTTAGGTAGGATGAGGATGGTGTGAAGGATGCTTCTCAAACTCAGCTTCCATTAGTATCACCGGGGGATCATTTTCAAAACTCTGATGCCAGGGTCTCACTAATGACATTCTGGACTTAATTCACCCAGGGCAGGATTCAGAGATCCATACCTTTTTAAAAAAAAAAAATTCTATTTAAAAATTTTTTTCTTTTACACAAGTAAACAATCTGAAATTCACACTTCATTTATTTTTAGAGACTGGAAAAAATTTTTTTTTAGGGAGGCAAAGGTTACAGGGAGCCGAGATCCCACCACTGCACTCCAAGCTGGGCAACAGAGCCAGAGTCCGTCTCAAAAAAAAAAAAAAAAAAAAAAGGCAGGCTGGGCATTGTGGCTCATGCCTATAATCCCAACATGTTGGGAGGCTGAGGTAGAAGGATTGCTTGAGCCCAGGAGTTTGACATCAGCCTGTGCAACATGGTAAAACCCCATCTCTACAAAAAATACAAAAACTTAGCTGGGTGTAGTGGCGCATGCCTGTAATATCAGGTACTTGAGAGGCTGAGGCAAGAGGATCGCTGGATCTCAGGAGTTCGAGGCTGCAGTGAGCAATGGGTGTGCCACTGCGGCCTAGCCTGAGCGACAGAGCAAGCCTCTGTCTCAAAACAAAACAAGCCAAATGTTGCACATCTTTTCAAGTTGTGCACATCTCCTCCAGCTCCAGGTTCAGTGACATCTCTGATAGTCTGAAATTAACCAGAGGAACTACTTACACCCCTGGAATCGGCAAACACTGCCAGTCATGTGTTTCCTTCCTTCCGCTTTCACCCTCCTTCCCCTTTCACTCAAGACCTGGTTGCTGAACATTTACCAGCCTGCCCCTGGGTGGGACCAGGCAAGCTGGGTTTTAACAAGCCCTCCAAGTTCAATGCACGCTCAATTTTGAGAGCCACAGAACTATACCAAATTCAAACGTAGGGAGCAATAGAAGGGAATTTTACAAAATGTCCCCTATTTGATCAAAATATAGTGTAAGGCAGTTGTGCAGACAAAAACTAGTTGACACAGCTGAAAGAAACCCAGTGACATTTCAAAGAAAGCAGGCCAGGAGAAGAGGAGTTGCTGGCCGATAGGCGCTGCAGGTGCTGGCTGCTGGACTCTTCCTGCCACTGGGGCTCTTCCATCCACACTTGAGAACAGAAGTCTGAGGTCACTGTGAGCGTGTGACCACTTCCATTTACCTGGGAGATGAGGGTGTCACAAGCAGAAGATAAGCCGAATCCCACGGAGACCCCAGTGACATTGATAACCTGCAAATAAACCCAAAGATAAGGCCCTGTAGAATTAAAGGAGGAAAGGAAGACAAAACCCCTGTGTCTGTTGATGAGAACCTGCAAAGCTCCTCCTTCAGCATTCACAAGTCAATTTTACCAACTTTGTTAGCTGCCTGGACCCCGCTCAGACTGAAGCCATTCTCACAGGTTTATCAAGAATTCTGGACAGAACTATTATATATATATGTGTGTGTGTGTGTGTGTGCATGTGTGTGTGTGTGTATATATATATATACTTTTTTTTTTTTGAGACAGAGTCTCAGTCTGTCGCCCAGGCTGGAGCGCAGTGGCGCAATCTCGGCTCACTGCAACCTCTACCTCCCGCGTTCAAGCGATTCTCCTGCCTCAGCCTCCCGAGTAGCTGGGACTACAGGCGCGCACTACCACAACCAGCTAATTTTTGTATTTTTAGTAGTGATGGGGTTTCACCATGTTAGCCAGAATGGTCTCAATCTCTTCACCTCATGATCTGCCCACCTTGGCCTCCCAAAGTGCTGGGATTACAGGTGTGAGCCACCCCGCCCGGTCCAGAACTACAGTATTAATCAGGCTGCACTTTGACCCACTTCCTTATAACTGAAAGTCATGTGGCACCAGACACTGACCATGTACATCCCCATTGTTCCTACCAGACACTGGCCACATGCATCCCCACTGTTCCTACCACACACACTGGTCACGTGCATCCCCACTGTTCCTACCA
>NC_045449.1:21557046-21593797 GCF_002776525.5 Piliocolobus tephrosceles
TGGTAGGAACAGTGGGGATGCACGTGACCAGTGTGTGTGGTAGGAACAGTGGGGATGCATGTGGCCAGTGTCTGGTAGGAACAATGGGGATGTACATGGTCAGTGTCTGGTGCCACATGACTTTCAGTTATAAGGAAGTGGGTCAAAGTGCAGCCTGATTAATACTGTAGTTCTGGACCGGGCGGGGTGGCTCACACCTGTAATCCCAGCACTTTGGGAGGCCAAGGTGGGCAGATCATGAGGTGAAGAGATTGAGACCATTCTGGCTAACATGGTGAAACCCCATCACTACTAAAAATACAAAAATTAGCTGGTTGTGGTAGTGCGCGCCTGTAGTCCCAGCTACTCGGGAGGCTGAGGCAGGAGAATCGCTTGAACGCGGGAGGTAGAGGTTGCAGTGAGCCGAGATTGCGCCACTGCGCTCCAGCCTGGGCGACAGACTGAGACTCTGTCTCAAAAAAAAAAAAGTATATATATATATACACACACACACACATGCACACACACACACACACACATATATATATAATAGTTCTGTCCAGAATTCTTGATAAACCTGTGAGAATGGCTTCAGTCTGAGCGGGGTCCAGGCAGCTAACAAAGTTGGTAAAATTGACTTGTGAATGCTGAAGGAGGAGCTTTGCAGGTTCTCATCAACAGACACAGGGGTTTTGTCTTCCTTTCCTCCTTTAATTCTACAGGGCCTTATCTTTGGGTTTATTTGCAGGTTATCAATGTCACTGGGGTCTCCGTGGGATTCGGCTTATCTTCTGCTTGTGACACCCTCATCTCCCAGGTAAATGGAAGTGGTCACACGCTCACAGTGACCTCAGACTTCTGTTCTCAAGTGTGGATGGAAGAGCCCCAGTGGCAGGAAGAGTCCAGCAGCCAGCACCTGCAGCGCCTATCGGCCAGCAACTCCTCTTCTCCTGGCCTGCTTTCTTTGAAATGTCACTGGGTTTCTTTCAGCTGTGTCAACTAGTTTTTGTCTGCACAACTGCCTTACACTATATTTTGATCAAATAGGGGACATTTTGTAAAATTCCCTTCTATTGCTCCCTACGTTTGAATTTGGTATAGTTCTGTGGCTCTCAAAATTGAGCGTGCATTGAACTTGGAGGGCTTGTTAAAACCCAGCTTGCCTGGTCCCACCCAGGGGCAGGCTGGTAAATGTTCAGCAACCAGGTCTTGAGTGAAAGGGGAAGGAGGGTGAAAGCGGAAGGAAGGAAACACATGACTGGCAGTGTTTGCCGATTCCAGGGGTGTAAGTAGTTCCTCTGGTTAATTTCAGACTATCAGAGATGTCACTGAACCTGGAGCTGGAGGAGATGTGCACAACTTGAAAAGATGTGCAACATTTGGCTTGTTTTGTTTTGAGACAGAGGCTTGCTCTGTCGCTCAGGCTAGGCCGCAGTGGCACACCCATTGCTCACTGCAGCCTCGAACTCCTGAGATCCAGCGATCCTCTTGCCTCAGCCTCTCAAGTACCTGATATTACAGGCATGCGCCACTACACCCAGCTAAGTTTTTGTATTTTTTGTAGAGATGGGGTTTTACCATGTTGCACAGGCTGATGTCAAACTCCTGGGCTCAAGCAATCCTTCTACCTCAGCCTCCCAACATGTTGGGATTATAGGCATGAGCCACAATGCCCAGCCTGCCTTTTTTTTTTTTTTTTTTTTTTGAGACGGACTCTGGCTCTGTTGCCCAGCTTGGAGTGCAGTGGTGGGATCTCGGCTCCCTGTAACCTTTGCCTCCCTAAAAAAAAATTTTTTCCAGTCTCTAAAAATAAATGAAGTGTGAATTTCAGATTGTTTACTTGTGTAAAAGAAAAAAATTTTTAAATAGAATTTTTTTTTTTTAAAAAGGTATGGATCTCTGAATCCTGCCCTGGGTGAATTAAGTCCAGAATGTCATTAGTGAGACCCTGGCATCAGAGTTTTGAAAATGATCCCCCGGTGATACTAATGGAAGCTGAGTTTGAGAAGCATCCTTCACACCATCCTCATCCTACCTAAACACTAGGGCAAAGTCTCTAGGGCCGTGGGCTTCTTTTTTTTTTTTTTTTTGAGAAGGAGTCTTGCTCTGCCCCACAGGCTGGAGTGCGGTGGCGTGATCTCAGCTCACTGCAACTTCTGCCTCCTGGGTTCAAGCGATTCTCCTGCCTCAGCCTCCTGAGTAGCTGGGATTACAGGCGTGCGCCACCTCACCCAGCCAACCTGCTTCTTTATGAGGCACAATTGAAGGCTTTCAGGGAACAGCTGGGGTGCTGGGTCTGAGCTAATGGGTTCATTTTGGCTGTGTGCACCCCAGACATATGGGAGCCAGAACCTGAAGTACGTGGGCGTGATCCTACAGCGGAGTGCACTCATTCTGCTCCTCTGCTGCTTCCCCTGCTGGGCGCTGTTTCTCAACACCCAGCACATCCTGCTGCTCTTCAGACAAAACCCGAATGTGTCCAGGTAAGATGGAACCTGTCGCGGCGGGACTGTGTGTCCATCCCACAGAAAGATTATCCTGTCTGGGTGCAGCCAAGGCCAGGGACAAGGCTGCACACCAAGGTGGTGCTAATCTCTCCTTGGCTGACGTCTCCCAGATTTTAGTACTTTTCTCACCTGGCACCTAAGATGTACTCCCCCTCCCCCCCTGGGTGACTTGCATGGTTAAGAGTTTTAAATGAAAATAGATTTGCAAGCACTCTGCATGTGGGATGGTAGTTTGTGACGTTTGCTCAAAGCTTGGTTATTCTTGACCTTGGTTGATATTAAAATCACCTGGGTGCTTTCAAATCCACCTGTGCCCCTGCTCCCTATCACTCAATATTCTGTTTTTTTTTTTTTTTTTTGAGACCAAGTCTCGCTCTGTGCCCCAGGCTGGAGTGCAGTGGTGCGATCTTGGCTCGCTGCAACCTCTGCCTCCCGGGTTCAAGCAATTCTCCTGCCTCAGGCTCCCGAGTAGCTGGGATTACAGGCGCCCGCCACGACGCCTGGCTAAGTTTTGAACTTTTAGTAGAGACGGGGTTTCATCATGTTGGTGAGGCTGGCCTCAAACTCCTGACCTCATGGGATCTGCCACCTCGGCCTCTCAAAATGCATGAGCCACCATGCCCGGCCAGGATTCTGTTTTAATTGGTCTGGGGTGAGGCCTGGGTATCGGGATCTTTCAAAGCACCCTAGGTAATTCTAATGTGCTGCCAAGTTTGAGAACCAGTGATTTAATTGGGTAAGAGCTTTTAAAACTCTAATCTAGACCAGCGGCTCTGAACCTAGGAGACATTTGGCAACGTCTGAAGACATTTCTGGTTATCATAGCTGGCAGTAGGCGGGTGCTCCTGGTAGAAGCCAAGGAGGCTGTGAAACATCCTGCAGTGCTCGGGACAGCACCCCACAACAAGCGGAGAATTACGTGGCCATAGTGCTGAGGTTGAAAAACCCTGTCCTAGACATAAAGACATCAAATAACCAAGAAGAGTTATCTGGGTTATAAGATGACAAGCTCTATATGTAAATTTTCACATTTGCTCTAGCAATTTTTTCTTTCTTTCTTTTGTTTTTTTTGAGATGGGGTCTCGCCCTGTCGTCCAGGCTGGAGTGCAATGGCATGATCTCAGCTCACTGCAACCTCCTCCTCCCGGGTTCAAACGATTCTCCTGCCTCAGCCTCCCGAGTAGCTGGGACTACAGGCAGCCGCCACCACACCCGGCTATTTTTTGTATTTTTAGTAGAGACGGGGTTTTATTGTGTTAGCCAGGTGGTTTCGAACTCCTGACCTCATGATCTGCCTACCTCGGCCTCCCAAAGTGCTGGGATTACAGGCGTGAGCCACCGCGCGCGGCCTGCTCCAGCAACTTAAGCCTATTAATTTGGAAAGAGCCAAGGATGCAAAAGGCAGTTTTAGTTATTTTCTTCTGCCCACCTTTCCCTGGAAACAGAGGCCTCCATCACAGTTTTTGTTTTTGTTTTTCTTTTCGTTATTTAGGCTTACCCAGACCTATGTCACGATCTTCATTCCAGCTCTTCCTGTAAGTGCTTAAGGGCTAAGAGGTTGCCTTCTTGGGGTCGGTGGGTGAAAGGTAGCCACCGTATCTGTGAGCTCAGTGCATTGGCTCAGTCTTAGATGATTCTTTTTTTTTTTTTTTTTTGAGACGGAGTTTTGCTCTGTTGCCCAGGCTGGAGTGCAGTGGCCGGATCTCAGCTCACTGCAAGCTCCGCCTCCCGGGTTCACGCCATTCTCCTGCCTCAGCCTCCCGGGTAGCTGGGACTACAGGCGCCGCCACCACACCCGGCTAATTTTTTGTATTTCTATAGAGACGGGGTTTCACCATGTTAGCCAGGATGGTCTCGATCTCCTGACCTTGTGATCCGCCCGCCTCGGCCTCCCAGAGTGCTGGGATTACAGGCGTGAGCCACCGCGCCCGGCCCTTAGATGATTCTTATCGGTGGTGTTGGTGCCATCAAGGAAGCCTGTTTTTATTTATGCTTGTTAAGGACACAACAGATATTTGTCTCGAGGAACACCAAGACTGAGGCTACTCCGGGAGGTCTGGAGTAGCGCTGGAGAGACCTCCAGAATCATCCATAGAGAAGAGTGCAAACTTTTATTGTAAACAAGGGCAAAGTCTCACCCATCTGAGAACCCCTGAGGGTGTCACTTAGAACCTTTAGACTTTTTTGGTCTGCTGATTTTGACCACACAGAACCGTTAAGCATGGGTTAATGTTTGACACAGCAGTGTGTGGTCAATGAACAATGAGAGCTAAGTGGTTTTTTTTGTTTGTTTGTTTGGTGTTTTTGAGACAGGGTCTCATGCTGTCACCCAGGTTGAAGTGCAGGGGCATTGTGGCATTGTCATAGCTCACTGCACCCTTGACCTCCTGGTCTCAAGCCATCATCCTGTCTCAGCCTCCTGAGTAGCTGGAACTACAAGCACAAGTCATCACACTTGGCTAATTTTTTGGTTTTTGTAGAGACAGGGTCTTGCTTTTTTTTTTTTTTTTTTTTTTTTTTGAGATGGAGTCTTGCTCTGTCACCCAGGCTGGAGTGCAGTGGCCGGATCTCAGCTCACTGCAAGCTCCGCCTCCCGGGTTTACGCCATTCTCCTGCCTCAGCCTCCCGAGTAGCTGGGACTACACGCGCCCGCCACCATGCCCGGCTATTTTTTTTTTTTGTATTTTTTAGTAGAGACGGGGTTTCACCGGGTTAGCCAGGATGGTCTCGATCTCCTGACCTCGTGATCCGCCCGGCTCAGCCTCCCAAAGTGCTGGGATTACAGGCTTGAGCCACCACGCCCGGCTGCTTTTTTTTTTTTTTTAAGCTAGGTTGTCACTCTGTCCCCCAGGCCGAAGTGCAGTGGCACAATCTTCACTCATTGCAACCTCTGCCTCCCGGGCTCAAGTGATCCTCCCACCTCAGCCTCCCAATTAGCTGGTACTGCAGGTGCACACCACCATACCCAGCTAATTTTTGTATTTTTTGTAGAGACAGCATTTTACCATGTTTCCCAGGCTGGTCTCGAACTCCTGGGTTCAAGCGATCTGTCTGCCTTGGCCTCCCACAGTGTTGGGTTGCATGTGTGAGCCACCACGCCTGGCCTGAGAGCTAAGTGTTTGTTATTCAGCTGGAGACTGTAGCTGAATTAGTCTGCGGTGGCTTCCATAATATAATACCACACACTAGGGGGCTTAAACAACAGAAGTTTATTTTCTTACAGTTCAGGAAGCTGGAAGTCCAAGGTCAAGGTGCAGCAGGGTTGGTGTCCTCTGCAGCCTCTCTCCTTGACCTGCAGACGGCCACCCTCTGCAGGTTGTCCCCTATGCATTCATACCCTGGTGTCTCCTGTCTTCTTATGAGGACACCAGTCCTATTGGATTAGGGCCCCACCCTAATGACCTCATTTTAATTTTATTTCCCTTTGAGGACCTCCAGTTAGTCACACTGGGGACTAGGGCTTCAATATATGGATCTAGGGACACCATTTGCCCTCAGAATTGACAGTGTGCTCACTTATTTGTCCTGAAACCTTGTAAATGTGACAGTCTTTCATGATTCCACCACATAGGACCAGTCTATATGGAGGTGCCCATCTGGAGTGTGCCCAGGGCCTCCTCTCCATGCCAGTGTCCCCACAAGAGTCCTGCACCTCCTTTTGCCAGACAGAGGGAATATGCTTGGGGCATATTCACCCATAAAGGAGATGTGGGAAGCCCCCGGGCCATAAGCCCCTGGCCCCAGCCCTGTCCTGAGACGGCAGCCTCTGTGGCTCCGTGCGGGAGCAGAGGGCAGCCGAGCCTTGGCTGTGGCTCCCAGCTCCCTGCCGTGTGACCTCACTGCTGTGTGGCAAGGCTGAAACATTAACATTCATCTCTCTTGTTCTCTTGTAGGCAACCTTTCTTTATATGCTACAAGTTAAATATTTGCTCAACCAGGTAATACTGACTGTTCTCTTCCTTTGGGAGGCTAATGGGAGTTTGTACCTTTCTGGGAGTGGGGGCCCCGAAGATACTCCAGGACCAGGGACACCAGGGTGGAGGGAGCTCACTGCTGGGAGCCACTGAAAGGTATTTTTTCAGTGTTGTGCACACACGACTCAGATGTCAGAGGTTTGTTAAGTGATATCAAGGAAAGAACATATTATATTTGGCTCTGGAAAACTTATCCAATTTCCACTTGGAAATATTGTCATTGGCAGGGTGGGCTCAGAGCCGCAGTGTTCCTTGGCTCTGCATTTTAACCAATGTCCTGGAAAGAAGGGTGTATACCTGTTTGCTCCCGAGACAGAGCGCAGGCTGGGGGCGGCTCGTCTGGCGGAGAGGGAACCAACCTGTCTGCTCTGTTCTGTCTGAATGGCCCCACTTTTCTCAGCAAGGATGTAAGAGCTCAAACTCTCATGACACCTAACGTCAGCCAGAACTCCTATGTGATTAAACAGTCACGGCCAAAGGCCCTGGCTCGGAAGGGGTAGATTTATGAAATCAGCATATGTGGGACTCTCCACATTCTTCTAGATAAGTCCAGGTAAACAGGGGTACCCGGCAATGGGTCCCGGCCGCACTGGTGGGCTCTCCAGGGATGTGCAACAGCAAGGGCCAGGATGGAAGGAGGAAGAAAGGAAGTTTCCCACCTATGCAGTGTTCTTAAAGTTAAGATATTACCCTACTAAAAAAAACGTTTTTAAAGTAGATATGGGATCTTGCTATGTTGCCCAGGCTGGTTTCAAATTCCTGGGCTCAAGAAATCCTCCTGCCTCAGTCTCCCAAAGTGCTGGGATTACAAGTGTGAGCCACTGCATCCGGCCAGGATGTTGCTCTATCAACAAAACAAGAATATTTAGAATCCCTATTAGTATTTAGAATGACATCTCAGAAATAGGCGTAGAGAAGGAAACCCACACATCTCATCCGGCTCTGGGCTGTCTCCTTTTGATCTAGACCCTTGCTAAGGCAGCATGGATACCTTAGCACGCTGCAAGGCCTTCTCCCGGACTCAGTCCCCCAACAACTGCGGTGGCCCTAACCTCAGGGTCTGATGTGACCTGAGGACACATGTGCTGAGGACAGTGTGAAAGTCTTCTCTCCTGTTCTCTGGGGCACAGGGAAAGGCCTGGAAGTAGGAGCCACGAGCTGAGAGGGATTGGGAGCTTTGAATTTGGTTACAGAGGACACGTGGGGTTTCCAAGGTCAGGAAGGAAGGCAGGGCATCCCAGACAGAGAGGATGCCTGTTTCTAGGGGCTGGGGCCCACAGAGTCTCGTTAGGCCACTGTGCTGGGAGGGGACACAGTGAGATGATGGCATCGAGAGGCGGGCTGGCCCACGGTCAGGCTTTGTGTTCTCTGCTGGGGCATTTAGTTTTGGGAAATTAACTAATTGGGAGAGGAAGAGGTGAGAGTTATGGACAGGATCCAAACAAATGATGGTGAAGGTCTGTGATGAAGGGTTTGCGTTGTGGGAGCAGTGGGAGATGGGATGATGGGTGGGTTCTATAGAAATGGCAGGGGCTGTCGGGCCCCCAGGGTGGAAGGAGTTTCTGCCCTGGGCCCTTCCCTAGGAAGACAGGGTGACCTTTAGCTGAGCGTAGCATCAAAGAGAAGCAGCTGGGAGTTTGGAGAAAGTGAATGCTCTCGGAGAGGGTGGAGGGTGTGAAGAGAGCCAGATGGTACCGGGGAAGACAGACTTTCAAGTAGGAGAGTCAAGAGGGCCTTAGAGGAGAAGGTCACTCCACTGGGCATGGAGACGTATGCATATTGCAGGCTTGGCCAGCTCCTCTCGCCCTCCCACGAGCCTGCTCCTCTGCCTTCTTCCATTCCATCGCAATGGGTGGAATTGCGTGGCCTCCCCATTTTCACTCCCAGTAACCTGTCCTTTTTGTCCTTGTCACATCCTCGACTCCATCTTTCCTTCCCTCCCACATCTGGTCAGTCACCTGGTCCTTTAGCTTCTGCCTGCTCCTCCCAATTCTCAGTGCCACCACCTGAATTCATTTCTTTCTTTTCTTTTTTTTTTTCGAGGCAGAGTCTCACTTTGTTGCCCAGGCTGGAATGCAATGATGTGATCTCAGCTCACTGCAACCTCTACCTTCCAGGTTCAAGTGATTCTCCTGCCTCAGCCTCCCAACTAGCTGGGACTACAGGCGTGTGCCACCGTGCCCAGCTAGTATTTGTATTTTTAGTAGAGACGGCGTTTCACCACGTTGGCCAGGCTGGTCTCAAACTCCTGACCTCAGGTGATCCACCCACCTTGGCCTCCCAAAGTGCTGGGATTGCAGGTGTGACCCACCACGCCCAGCCCTGAATTCATTTCTTGTCATTTGTCCTCTGTGTCATTTCAGAGGACCCTAACCTGTCTCCATCCACTGCCATCTGCCTGAAAAGTAAATCTGATCACTAATTCCCTTGCTAAAAACTAACCAGGGCCTCCCCATAAATATGTGGCCTACACAAGTCATCGGCCAAGACCATTGTCCTGGCCCCGTCAGCCTGAGACCACCAGAGACAGGCCTGCAGGCCAGTGGGTTTGCAGTTCGATTTATCAACCTGTGGCAATGAGAGAGACTAAAGGGGCCGGGGGATGCCTCACCAAAGGAAGAAAAGTTATTATAAAGGTTTGAAGAAGGGTGGGGCTCAGGTGACATTATTAAACACATCGAAACCACGGTTTGATAGGCACCGAGCAGATCTGTGAGTGAGGGGCCCAACACCAGGTCTGGGCTGTGACGTGGACCCGGTGCTCCTCCTTTGGGAACTCAAGGCTAAGAAGGATGTTGAGGGTGGACAGATGTAGAATGCCACATCCAGGAGCTCCCACGAAGCTCTGTGCCTGGGTTCAAATTGAGACTTACTTTTTTGTGTTAAAGTGATTTTCAGCCTCCAGGCAAGAGTGGGGTGTTCTCTTTTTACTGATGTGATTTCAAACAGCAGTTTCCGAACAGGGTGATTTTAGAGAACACAGTTTCTAAATGAGTCAGAAAGCACTCGTCATTCTACTAGGGGAGTAATGACACTTTATGGGGACAGCGTGACCTTGGGAGAAAGGTTTCCTCTTACGTTTGCACTGACTTTATCTGCGTCTGCTATTCTAGCCGGATGCAGAGCAGAACAGAGTTTGACTTCCTTGGTCTGATGTAGTTTTACTTTCACGCCCTGTCTTACTTTGACACACCAAATAGTCTGGATGTTTCTCCGGTCCTGTACTTTTGACAGTTAGATATGTTGGAATCCCTTCCATATTCTAGAAAAGAACTCTAGTTTCTTTAAGACCTTAGGTCAATTTTTTGAATTTCTATTTTGGTCAAGAAAGTATTCTCATTTTCTCCTATCGTCCAGTGTCAAAGATGGCTTGTTGACCCATTTAGCCCCTGCCAGTCCTTGCAATGTTGGAAATAAGCCATTTATCTTCTTCCTTCTCTGCTGCTGAACATATCTTGACCGTGTCTCTCTGTGGCCAGAACTCCGCACTTTATACCTCAAAGAGAAAAGGAAGAGAAAGGGATGGGAGAGTGGAAAGGCAGGAGCAACAAGGACGTGGCCTCCCCAGTTAAGCCCCCCTGCTCTGTGACACCCACTGAGCAGGCCAGCTGGAGCCTGTGTGCTTGGGTAGCAGAAGGGCAGTCCTATTCTGTGGATCTCAAGGATGGCATATGCGGTGTCCTTGTTCCAGGGAATTCTACTGCCCCAGATCGTAACTGGAGTTGCAGCCAACCTTGTCAATGCCCTCGCCAACTATCTGTTTCTCCATCAGCTGCATCTTGGGATGATGTGAGTCCAATGTACTCTTGGGACAGGGAGAAGGGATGACTTGCATGTGGTTTTTCCAGGAGGGAGAAGAGTGGGCTCTTTAGCTGGTTCTTGTGTTCACACGTGGTCTCTTTCTTGCACACTGTGGAAAGCACTGTCAGGGCTGGAGGGTGAGGCTGCTCTGGGAAGAAGACCTTGGTCTGCTGAGGACGGCACGGGAAGCGATGAGTCTCCCTCCTCACCGAGTGGGGCAGGGAGAGGCGCAGGAAGGTGCCTCCCTCTCACTGGGACGGTTCTTTCCAGAGGCTCTGCAGTGGCAAATTTGATTTCCCAGTACACCCTGGCTCTACTCCTCTTTTTCTACATCCTTGGGAAAAAACTGCATCAAGCTACATGGGGAGGTAACGACTGCCCTTTTGTCTTCCAACTGGGACGTGGGTTTTGTCTCGGGTTGAATTCCAGCCCGATGGCCAGATCTCCTGGAAATGTGTGTGTCCCGCCCACAGGTTGGTCCCTCGAGTGCCTGCAGGACTGGGCCTCCTTCCTCCGCCTGGCCGTCCCCAGCATGCTCATGCTATGCATGGAGTGGTGGGCCTATGAGGTCGGGAGCTTCCTCAGCGGTCTGTATGAGGACGGATGACGGGGACTGGTGGGAACCCGGGGGCCCTGTCTGGGTGCAAGGCGACAGCTGTCTCTTTTCACCAGGCATCCTTGGCATGGTGGAGCTGGGCGCTCAGTCCATCGTGTATGAACTGGCCATCGTTGTGTACATGGTAAGCAGGGGAGTTGTGGGGAGGTGCCAGGCGTTTTCCTTGCTCGGTATCTGAAAGAGTCCATGGATGAGCATAGGCGTTTGTATATGAATCATTTGTGAAACGATGAACAAAAGTCAAATCCCATCCTTGAGCCTGGGAGGGTACCTCTGCTACAGCTGGATCTTCCCTGGGAACGGAAGGAGAGCTGGAGAGAAACTGCACGTGATCTGCTGGTTCTCCGTCTCCTAACGCAGCTCCCAGCTGAATCTTCCCTTGAAAGATTTGATTTTGTTTCCATACTTTTAGAATCTTTTTCAGTTGTCACAACACAGATACCTTGAGGGGCCAGCTGGGTGGCATAGCAGAGGGGTGAGGCTGGGGGTATGGCCATAAACATCAAGCTGCCTGTGTCACTGTGCCCGCTCCTGCCTGGTTCTGAAGCCTCGGAAAACACAGTGTGGCTACTCCTAGGTAGATCCCCAAAACAACTGAAAGCAGGGTCTTAAAGGGATTTTTTTTTTTTTTTGAGACGGAGTCCCACTCTTGTTGCCTTGGCTGGAGTGCAATGGTGTGATTTTGGCTCACTGCAACCTCCACCTCCTGGGCTCAAGCATTTCTTCTGCCTCAGCCTCCCATGTAGCTGAGATTACAGGTGCCTGCCACCACGCCCAGCTACTTTTGTATTTTTAGTAGAGACAGGGTTTCACCGTGTTGGTCAGGCTGGTCTTGAACTTGTGACCTCAGGCGATCCAACTGCCTTGGCCTCCCAAAGTGTTGGGATTACAGGCGTGAGCCACGACACCCGACTTAAAGGGGTGTTTGTTAACTGTGTTCACAGGAGCATTACTGACAGTAGACAAAAGGTGGAAGCAACCTATATGTCCGCGGGTAAACAAAATGGGTTCTTCGCATACTGTGGAGTATTATTCAGCCTTAAAGGGGAGGAAATTTTGATCATAGAGAACACCAGTCGTTAGGAGGCTTTTCTTTGACTTTATTTTCCTGAAAACATCAGCTGGAGATTCTGAAGGAAGCAAGTACCATTTTAGAAATGTAAAATTAAAAAACAGGGAGTTTGTAATGTGGGCAGAAACTCAAGCCAGCAGATATGCTTGGCATTTTTTGCAGTATTAACACTTAGATTTTTTTCCCTCTGATATTGGTTATGTTTTAAAAGTACATAGAGTACACATTTCTTGTTTTCTTTAAGAATTATTCTCTTGCAGACCTATGTTTTTTGTTTTTGTTCTTCTATCCTTGGCAGTTTTTTAACACAGATTTTTTACTTCACTTTTAGTATTTTATTTGCATTTTATGTTTGAGTAAATTCATTAACTATATCTAAGTCAAAATGCTTAATGGTATATAGGATTCCACTATATGTGATATACTTTTAAAATCGATTTCCTATGGTTGAACAGTTTATTTCCAGTGTTTCAATTTTAACAACTCTTCAAGGAACATCCTAGGACAAATATCTTCATATACTTGTCTGATTATTTCTTTAAGATTCATAAAAGAGAAACAAAGGCACGATTTTATGTCTTTTGAATATGTTTCCATATGCTTTCCAATAGGCTTGTAAGAATTTACACTTACATTTCTTCTCAATCAAAAGAAAGATGTATGCGCTTTCCTCAGGTTCACCGGTTTTGCCACATTTATTCTGTCTGGTCTATCTACATAGTCCATGTTCAAATAAAATATCAATACAGTCAATTCAAAACAATATCAATTGTTCTGGTAATGTCCCTTATCACTAATTTTCCCCTAGCATCTTTAGTGTCCTTTAATCTGGAACAGATCTTCATTGTTCCATTGTCTTTCTTGACCTTGGCATTTTTGAAGAACATAGGCCATTATCTGTAGAAGTTCACTCAGTGTGGTGCAGCTGATGTTTCCTTATAAATAAATTTAGATTGTCCGTTTTGGGCAGGAAAGCTAGAGAAGTGATGCTGTGTCCTCCTTAGTACACCGTATCAGGAGACACATAATGTTGATCTGTCTCAGTGTTGGTGATACTACCTTTTTACTTGGTGGCGGTGGTTTTTTTTCTTTTTGAGGCAGCATCTTGCTCTGTCACCCAGGCTGGTGACAGTGGCCTGATCTTGGCTTACTACAGTCTGACCTCCTGGGCTCAAGCAATCCTCCCACTTCAGCCTCCTGAGTAGCTGGGACTACAGGCGTGCACCACCACTCCCAGCTAATTTTTTAAAACAATTTGGTCTTGTTATGTTGCATAGGCTGGTCTCAAACTCCTGGGCTCAAGCAATCCTTCCACCTTGGCCTTCCACAGTGCTGGGATTACAGGCACAGCCATTGCACCCTGCCAGTATTAACTTTGATTGCTTTGTTAAGGTGGTGCCTGCCAGGTTTCTCCTGTCAAGTTACTGCCTTTCCCTTTGTAATGAATAAATAATTTGTCAGATGATCTCTATGTTTGTCCCTACTGATGAATTTATAGGCAGAGACTCAGTCTTCTATTACTTTTTTATTCCCCAATCTGTGTATCAGATTTTCTTTAAGCTGGTCCTTAGTCATTCTGATCCTAAGGCAATGTTCGTGTTTCAACAAGTGATGACTCCTTTTTCCTTATTAATATTAATTTTTCAAGTGGTAACTTTATATATAAATAATAGTAATGGTAAATCTTTATTGAGCAATTCCTACATGCTTCTTCTAAGCAGTTAGGCATGTATGGACTCATTAAGTTCCCACAATAGCCCAATGAGATAGGTTCTATGATTAAACTCCTTTTTTATTTATTTATTTTTTTTGAGATGGAGTCTTGCTCTGTCACCCAGGCTGGAGTGCAGTGGTGCGATCTCGGCTCACTGCAAGCTCCATCTCCTGGGTTCACGCCATTCTCCTGCCTCAGCCTCCCAAGTAGCTGGGACTACAGGCACCCGCCACCATGCCCGGCTAATTTTTTTGTGTTTTTTAGTAGAGACGGGGTTTCACTGTGTTAGCCAGGATGGTCTCGATCTCCTGACCTCGTGATCCACCCACCTCGGCCTCCCAAAGTACTGGGATTACAGGCGTGAGCCCGTAATCGCGCCCGGCCGATTCAACTCCTTTTACAGATAAAACAAAACTCTAGAGGTTTAGAGAGGGTAAGTAACTTGCTCAGGGTGATGCAGCTGATAAAAGTGGCTGTGTTGGGATTTGAACCCAAGCCATAGCCATCTGGCTTCAGAATTGTGATCCCTAACCACAATGCAGGGTTTCTTCCCTGCAGTTCCTTTAGTGCCACTCCTGTCTTGTAAACTGGATCCCTTGATAGTCTTTCAGAATAGACACTGTGCCGTGTGTGGTAGCCCATGCCTGTCATCCCAGCTACTTGAGAGGTTGAGGTTGCAGGATCGTTTGAGCCCAGGAGGTCGAGGCTGTAGTGAGCTATGACTGTGCCGCTGCACACCAGCCTGAGGGACACAATGAGACCCCGTCCCTATTTTATTTTATTTATTTAGAGATGGAGTTTCACTCTGTCGCCCAGGCTGGAGTGTAGTGGCACTATCGTGGCTCACTGCAACCTCCGCCTCCTGGGTTCAAGCGATTCTCCTGCCTCAGCCTGCTGAGTAGCTGGGATTACAGGCATGTGCCACCACGCCCAGCTAAGTTTTGTATTTTTTAGTAGAGACAGGGTTTCACCATGTTGGCCAGGCTGGTCTCAAACTCCTGACCGCAAGTGATCCGTCCACCTCGGCCTCCCAAAATGCTGGGATTACAGGCATGAGCCACCGCGCCTGGCCTCTGTCCTATTAAAAAACAAACAAACAAACAACAACAACAACAACAAAAACACAAACCTGGGCTCCTGGTGAGTCAGTCCATCTCCCACACTCAGAGGAGGAACATGGTTGTGCAGCACCCTCGTGTTGTAGAGGTTGGAAGCTCTGCAGCAAAGCCCAGTTTGTGCTAAGCATCCTAACCTGGGATTCAGTTTCCACAGTAGCGTGGGAGCTCCCAGCTAGACAAAGGGGATGTTGCAAATCAGTCTTTTCAAAACTTTTAGGACCAAGTTTTCCCACCAGGTGTGAGACTTGAGGCTGCTTCTGTGCACGTGTTCTCACTCTGCAGATTCGTTGTTGCAGGTTTCCTTTTCATTTTAGGTCCCTGCAGGCTTCAGCGTGGCTGCCAGTGTCCGGGTAGGAAACGCTCTGGGTGCTGGAGACATGGAGCAGGCACGGAAGTCCTCCACCGTTTCCCTACTAATCACAGGTGCTGAGACCCCTTTACCCGAGGCTCTTGCTGCAGTCTCTCCATGCAAAGCCCAGGCTCCCCCACTTCCCGTGGATCTTCTTGCTCACCGTGTTGTTTCTTCTGCCGTTTTTACCTTCAGTGCTCTTTGCTGTAGCCTTCAGTGTCCTGCTGTTAAGCTGTAAGGATCATGTGGGGTACATTTTCACTACCGACCGGTGAGTGCTAGGATTTTCTTGAAATGTGAAATCTGTGATAAAGAAATGGTTCATTGAGAAATTTTGTTCTCTAAAATCAGGCTGTTCAGAAACATTGCTGTTTGAAATCATTATCAGTAAAAAGAAACATCCGACTCACGCCTGTCATCCTAGCACTTTGGGATCACCTAAGGTCAGGAGTTCGAGGCCAGCCTGGCCAACATGGCGAAACCCCATCTCTACTAAAAATACAAAAATTAGCCGGGTGTGGTGGCAGACACCTGTAACCCCAGCTACTTCGGAGGCTGAGGCTGGAGAATCGCTTGAGCCCAGGAGGCAGAGGTTGCAGTGAGCCGAGATTGTGCCACTGCACTCCAGCCTGGGCAACAGAGCAAGACTCTGTCTCAAAAAAAAAAAAAGAAAGAAATGGTTCCTCCAAGAGCAAGGTGCCAGCAGAAAAAGGTTTTTAAAACTAGGAATGTTTTTTAAAAAGAGTCCAGGCACAGTGGTTCATGCCTGTAATCCTTGCATTTTGGAAGGTCAAGGTGGGCAGATCACCTGAGGTCAGGAGTTCGAGACTAGCCCGGGCAACGTGGTGAAACCCCCATCTCCACTAAAAATACAAAAATTAGCTGTGCATGGTGGCACGCGCCTGTAATCCCAGCTACTCGGGAGGCTGAGGCAGGAGAATCACCGGAACCCGGGAGGCGGAGGTTGCAGTGAGCTGAGATCACGCCACTGCACTCCAGCCTAGGTGACAAGAGTGAGACTCCATCTCAAAAATTTGAAAAAGAAATGGTTAAGTTGGATAGATGCTATCATAGAGGGGCTGCCTGTGGTTGTTGCAGCAGGGATGTCTGAATCATTTGCAAGATCAGAGGCTCCACTGATGTTACTTGGGAAGAACATATTAGATGTAGGAACTGATTTATAATCTACAATGCCAACTTAATGGCCATTGGTGATGATTTTATGCTTCTGCTGGTCATGTATTTTAAAAGTGGAAAGCCCTTTTTAGTACGATGCATTACATTTTCAGTTAATTATTTTGTTTCCAATGGTAAGAATCCTGTTGGTTTCTTAGTATCAGCCACACTGCCCGGTTTGTAGTAGTTGCATAATATGTTTGTCAAACTGAATTGAAGTTAAAATCTCACCAGTGAGCTGTCTCAAAAGTCACATACTCAGATTGATTACTGAAGAATTCTTGGATAAGTCCCCTCTGCTCTGCAGAATTTGTTTCCTTCATCGGTGATGCTAGTGTGTACATTCGGACTATATAGAAACTTTATGGCGATACTTCTTATTTGGGACACCATTGTCAGCAGTTACAAGATGCAAATGGACTTTGCCTTCCTGGATTCAGAAAGCTGGTGGAGTGGACAGAACTAATTTCATGGTTTATTCTTCACACATTTGACTTTTGACTTCAGATCGTTGGTTTTCATTTTTCAGCTTCAGCTATTTTGTTACGGGGAAATAAGATGTTTAGGCCAGGCATGGTGGCTCACTCCTGTAATCCCAACACTTTGGGAGGCTGAGGCAGATGGATTGCCTGAGTTCAGGAGTTCAAGACCAGCTGGTCAACATGGGGGAAACCCTGTCTCTACTAAAAATACAAAAAAAAAAAAAAAAAAATTAGCCAGGTGTGGTGAGGCACACCTGCAGTCCCAGCTACTCAGGAGGCAGAGGCAGGAGAATCACTTGAACCTGGGAGACGGAGGGTGCAGTGAGCTGAGATTGCACCACTGCACTCCAGCCTGGGCAACAGAGTGAGACTCTGTCTCAAACAAACAAACAAATAGAAAGATGTTTATAGCTCCCTCACTCAGAATGAATGGGGAAGGTGATAGTAAGTAGTTGACTTTTTTCACAAAGGGAATCAGGATGACCTTTATGAGGACCAGGATAGACGGATGGTTTCAGAAGGAATATGGTAGACACTGGACTCTGAATCTGTCCACTTGGGAAACCATAGAGCACAGTAAAAGAATGAAAAACAAGAGGCCCACAAACTATAGAACTGACGAGACAAGGAAACATCAGAAACTCAACAATCAAATTACTTGTAAGGTGACCAGGATCCTACCCAACCTGGTACAATCGGTGAAAGAGCTCAACCTCTACCTAACTTAATCACGGGGGGCGGGAAACGACACCTCTAACAAAGAAAGGAGGACGTTACTACTGACCACAATCGTTTTTTAAAATCCTAAGAGACTACTTTGCACGACTTTTTCCAAGGAAATCTAAAAACCTGGAATAAACAGATAATTATCTAGGGAAATAATTGATCAGGATGTACCCTAGAAAAGATAGAAGGTCTAAATAAACTGATTTCCTGGTAAGAAATAAGAGAAAGAAAGCTATTTTAAAATGTCAAAAAGCACAATGCCAGAAGGTTCCAAAGGATGATTTTATAAAATCTTCAAAACATAGGGAATTGCAAACACAGATCAAACAGAAAATTTCCCAGAGCACAGGAAAAGGAAAACTTCGTATTCTGTTTATGAAGCAAATATAACATTGGTGCCAAAATCTGCCAAAGTTTGCACATAAAAAAGAAAATCACAGATCATTCTTATGTATTAAAAGCAATCTAAAAATCCAAAATAAAAATATTGTTAGACAGAATTTAGCAGCACATTGAAAAGAATATATTTTGGTGAAATATAAAAGTGAATATAGGCCAGGTGCAGTGGCTCATGCCTGTAATCCCAACATTTTGGGAGACTGAGGCAAAAGGATCACTTGAGCCCAGGAGTTCGAGACCAGCCTGGACAACATGGTGAAACGCCATCTCTACAAAAAATACAATTTAGCTGGGCATGGTGGTGTGCACCTGTAGTCCTAGCTACTCAAGAGGCTGAGGTGGGAGGATCACTTGAGCCTGAGAAGTTGAGGCTGCAGTGAGCCATGCTTGTATTGCTCCACTCCAGCCTGGGTGACAGTGAGACCCTGTCTCAAAAAAAAAGTGAATATAATATCTCAGGTGGAAAAAGCAAGGTGCAGAACATCATATAGAGAATGCTGCATGTGAAATGATAGAATATAGAAAGGAAAATCAAGAATATACATTTGTATTTGCTTATATTTTCATAGACACTAGACAAACATGGAACGTGCTAAGAATTGTTACTTGGGCCGGGCGCGGTGGCTCAAGCCTGTAGTCCCAGCACTTTGGGAGGCTGAGACGGGCGCACCACAAGGTCAGGAGATCGAGACCATCCTGGCTAACACGGTGAAACCCCGTCTCTACTAAAAAATACAAAAATCTAGCCGGGCGAGGTGGCGGGCGCCTGTAGTCCCAGCTACTCCGGAGGCTGAGGCAGGAGAATGGCGTAAACCCGGGAGGCAGAGCTTGCAGTGAGCTGAGATCCCACCACTGCACTCCAGTCTGGGCGACAGAGCCAGACTCCGTCTCAAAAAAAAAAAAAAAAAAAGAATTGTTACCTGGAGGAGGCAGGGCTGGTACTGGTACTGGGGCAAACTGGAAGGGCATTGCAGTAAGACTTTGCTTACTATCTTGTTCATATTGTACCATTTTTTGACCACGTGCATGTTACCTATTCAGAAAATAAAATTTGAATAAAATAATTATATTTCTGTCCTTTTTGGTGAGGAAGAAGTGAGCCTCTTGTTCAGTGCTGGATTTCTTTTTTTCTTTTTGAGACAGAGTTTCGCTCTTGTTGCCCAGGCTGGAGTGCAATGGTGCGATCTTGGCTCACCGCAGTCTCTGCCTCCTGGTTTCAAGCGATTCTCCTGCCTCAGCCTCCCGAGTAGCTGGGATTACAGGCATGCACACCCGCTAATTTTGTATTTTTAGTAGAGACAGGATTTCTCCATGTTGGTCAGGCTGGTCTCGAACTCCTGACCTCGGGTGATCTGCTCGCCTTGACCTCCTGAAGTGCTGGGATTACAGGCGTGAGCCACCGTGCCCAGCCCAGTGCTGGATTTCTCATTTAGTAATTAAACAAGTATTTACTGGCAGACAGTCTTCTAGGTTCTAGATTGGAGTGACCAAACTCACTCCAAGGGTGTTGTGGATTTCTTGCTTCCGCAGGTCAGGGCAGCATTTTTCTCATCTCCCTTCATGTGTAGGGGTTAGAATCCAAGTCTCTAGCTTTAGGGGTGGCATTTCTAGGAACCAAGGATAATTCTACAGAATATATCTATGGCCTTTACCAACCTTCGTTCCGCAGAGGGAACTTAATTTTTACTCTGTAGCGCTTCACTCAGGTTTACTAAGAGACACAGTCAGACTTGGCCTGTGGCATCATCTTAAAAGAGGGATGATCATAGCATCCAAACTTGCTGGGATGATAGATGTGTGCCACTGTGCCCAACCAAACTTTTTTTCAGCTGGTGGGGAACGGGGAAGGGGTGTCATCAAATCACTTGATTTGTCTATACTGACCACATGGACTATGCAGTAGCCCCTCTTTATCCTTGGTTTTGCTTTCCAAGGTTTAGTCACCTGCAGTCAATTTTGGTCTGAAAATCTTTTTTTTTTTTTTTTTTTTTTTTTTTTTTTTGAGACGGAGTCTCACTCTGTCGCCCAGGCTGGAGTGCGGTGGCGTGATCTCGGCTCACTGCAAGCTCCGCCTCCCAGGTTCATGCCATTCTCCTGCCTCAGCCTCCCGAGTAGCTGGGACTACAGCTACTACAGCGCCCGCCACCACAGCTGGCTAATTTTTATATTTTTAGTAGAGATGGGGTTTCACTGTGTTAGTCAGGGTGGTCTCGATCTCCTGACCTTGTGATCCACCCGCCTCGGCCTCCCAAAGTGCTGGGATTACAGGCGTGAGCCACCGTGACTGGCCCCTGAAAATCTAAAGTGGAAAATTCCAGAAATAAACAATTCATAAGTTTTCAATTGCATGCTGTTAAGAGTATTAGGAGGAAATCTCACATCCCACCTGGGACATGAAATCATCCCTTTGTCCAACGTCTCCACTCAAAGCTGAAATAACTAGCTTTCCACCTGCTAGTTATTTCAGATGGATGGTTTCGGTCTCACAGTGCTAGCAACAGCCCCAAAGCACAAAAGTGGTGATGCTGGCATGTGGTTATGGCCTACTTTATTACTACTGTTGTTACTCTCTTTCTGTGCTCAATTTATAAATTAACATTATCATAGGTGTGTGTGTATAAGGCAAACAATGTATTTAGGGTTCAGTCCTCTGTGCGATTTCAGGCATCCACTGGGGGTCTTGGAACATATCTCCTGAAGACAAGGATGTGGTGCTGCATATTCTTTTCTAAAAGTCATGAGATAAAACATGCAGTTAGTTTCCTCTATGGGCCCAGCAACAGGAGAACTGTCCCTGACTAGGCTGCTGGCCTCAATGCATGTGCATGTTTGTAATATGCAGAAAGCTATATCTTTTTTTTTTTTTTTTTTTTGAGACAGTCTCACTCTGTCATCCAGGCTGAAGTGCAGTGATGCGATCTCAGCTCACTGCAACCTCCGCCTCCTGGGTTCAAGTGATTCTCCTGCCTCAGCCTCCTGAGTAGCTGGGATTACAGGTACCTGCCACCAGGCCTGGCTAATTTTATATTTTTAGTAGATACGGGGTTTTGCCATGTTGGCCAGGCTGGTCTCAAACTCCTGACCTCAGGTGATCATCCCGCCTCAGTCTCCCAAAGTGCTGAGATTACAGGCATGAGCCACTGCGCCCAGCCAGAAAGCTATATACTTCTTTCTCCACTTTGTCCTCCTAATCACCACGTGCTTTCTTTTTCCTAACAGAGACGTCATTAATCTGGTGGCTCAGGTGGTTCCAATTTATGCTGTTTCCCACCTCTTTGAAGCTCTTGCTGTAAGTATTATGTAGTAGTTCCCTAAGCCCTGTTGTGATCTATGGATTTCTTCTGATGGTGGTAAATTTCAGCTGAGAGGACAGGTCAGGGTAGGTAGGAAGATTGAATATTGTTATCACATTTTATTTAGAAGGATACTGTCACCTTATGGGTTTTAGTGTCAGAGTCCCACAGAAATGAAGTGCTCACGAGATGGGAGTGTTTCAGGAGCGCCGACTGATGGAATGCTTTCTGCCTGCAGTGCACGAGCAGTGGTGTTCTGAGGGGGAGCGGAAATCAGAAGGTTGGAGCCATTGTGAATACCATTGGGTACTACATGGTTGGCCTCCCCATTGGGATCACGCTGATGTTCGCAACCAAACTTGGAGTGATGGGTAAGCTCTAACCTCTGCAGGCAGGGCTTAGCTGCTCACCAGTCCAGGAAATGTCTGTCGGAGCACACAGGCCTTTGACTGAGGCTCACCGCTGAAACTCGGGAACTCACCGACGTCCATTCTGTGTCTTGTTAGAGAGCGTAGAGGGCGTTCAGGAGGTGACCTCCAGCTCTAGCCAGGGCCCCAAGACTACATTGTCCTGCCCATCGCACCCCTGCGGGCGATCTTCCATGCTGACACACTTGAGCACAGATGCCCTTTCTACTCACCTCCTATCCTGAATCATCCAGCCCTCACTTCTCTAAAGGAGGCGACAGTAGGAACCGCTGAAGAAGCATTCGGAAGCTTCCCTTTTGCATGTTCCATGCTGTTCTTTAGAGACAGCGTGTGATCCCCTGTGGGTGACTCTGCAGGGCTGAGGCCATCGTAGGCGGTCTGTCCTGCATGCGTGGGGTGCCGCAGGGTCAGCACTCACGGTGGCACTGTGCATCCTAGAGCAGCGCCCCGTGTGTTCACCAAGCAGCGTGGCTGGATCCTTGGAGGGCAACAAGGGGCCATTGCCCTTCTCATCACACTCATTGCACTCCGCAGTCTCCACCTCCCTCCTTGCACAGCCTTAGCTCTGTGCCTGTGGGTCTCCTCATAAGGCCATGCACGTGGTCGGTGTGAACAGCACAGAAGGGAAGAGGGTGGACTTGAGCACCTTCCCACATTTGGAAGAAAAAACTTAATCCACAGCATCTGAAATTACCAGAGCTAATCTTTTTAAAAAGTACAGAAATAAATGACTGCCCAGCTTTGATTTCTAAAATAATAATTTGGAATACATTGGCAGTTAATAAATGATGATATGAAAACCTGGACATTCATCTTTGGGATGAGTAGTGACCGACTTAAAGCGAGGCTTGTTTTGATCCATCTGTACTTGGCAGGCTCAGAGGTGGTGAGAAGTCAACTGATAGCTACAGGGAACTTCCAGTTCAGTATGTTCCTTTATGTGGCACATTTTTCTCAAGTTCAATAATATTTTAATTAAAAATACAGGAGTTGTTCAAAGAATAGAATTGCCAATGCAAAGTTCACTGGGCTTGCATGATAGTGCAGAAAATTATTTAGCTGAGTTTCTTGTATGATTCATGTTTTGGATTTGCCATTGCCTAGCTAACACAAATATTATAGGAATCTTAATTTATTTTTATTTTTAAAGTAATATATTTTATGTAACACAATATATCTAAAATATTATTGCAAAATATATTTTATGTAACACAATATATCTAAAATATTGTAACATGCAATCAGTATAAAGTATTAAGGAAATACTTTAAATTCTCTTTTTTATATCTTTTAAGTTTTAAATTGATAAATTATAATTGTTTGCATTTATGGGGTACAGTGTGGTATTTTGATATATTTATAGAATGTGGAACAATTAGATCAAGCTAATTAACATACTTATCACCACTTTTTTTATGGCGAGACATTTGAAATTTACGTAGTTAATTTGAAATGTACAGTACATTGACTAGTCACATTGGTGTGCAATTGATCTCAAAACTTATTCTTCCTGTCTATCAGAAACTTTGTACCTTAACAACTCCCTGTTCCCACACCCTCCCCTCCTTGCCACCAGTCCCTGGTAACCATCATTCTACTCTCTACTTCTATAAGTTCAACTTTTTCAGAAGAGGAATCTACTTTATTCCCTTGTTTCATTTTTTACAGATGGGGTCTTGCTATGTTGCCCAGGCTGGTCTCAAACTCCTTGACTCAAGTGATCCTCCCACTTTTGCCTCCCAAGTATCTGGGATTACAGGCATGAGGAACCTGCTTTGAAATATAAATCCATCTATATCCCAAGTGCTGTCCTTGGCTCACCTATTCATTTAACAAAATATATCTAGGCCAAGCACAGTGGCTCATGCCTATAATTCCAGCCACTTTGGAAGGCTGAGGTGGGCGGTTCACTTGAGGTTAGGAGTTCGAGACCAACCTGGGCAACATGGCGAAACCCCGTCTCTACTAAAAGTACAAAAATTAGCCAGGTGTGGTAGTGTGTGTCTGTAGTCTCAGCTACTTGGGAGGCTGAGGCACAAGAATTGCTTGAACCTAGGAAGTGAAGGCTGCAGTGAGCCAAGATGGCACCACTGCACTCCAGCCTGGGCAACAGAGTGAGATTTTATCTAAAAAAAAAAAAAAAAAAAAAGCATAACTAACTGTGCAAAGTAGAAGGGGAAGTTGAGAATCACTGAAAAGAAATGGTAGGGGCCCTGGGGATGTGAGGGCTCTGTGAGAAGACTGTAGTCAATCCCTCCACCCACCTATTAGAAGAAAGTGTGGTATGAATTGGTTTTGAGTCTCGTATCTCCTCTGGTATGGTATGCAGTATACCTACACAAGGTGTCTAGGAGAGCATCAGAATTCTGCAGGTTCTCAGAAGCAACCCCAGGAAATCATAATGACCCTCAGAATCCCTGGGAGACGTTGTAAATATGTAAATTCCTGGACCTTGCCCATGAGATTCTAATAACCATCCTACTTTGGGCTCCTAGGTTGGGTCAAATAGAAATCTTTTAAATGATGTATGCTAAAATTATTGGAAATCTAATTCATAACTTTCAGATTATAGCTGGAGGTAGCTGGTTATTTCCTGTTTAAGATGGTTCAGGTGAGCTTGTAGTTTCTGTGTACTGAGAACACTGGATTTGAAAGTGGAAGTCAGTAGGTTCCTTTTACTAATTTTGTATAGGACTAGCAGGTGGCACCAACTATACTATTCTAAGAGCAGGCGAGGCTGGGCGCAGTGACTCATACCTATAATCCTAGTGCTTTGGGAGGCCAAGGCGGGAGGATCACTTGACTCCAGGAGTTGGAGGCTGCAGTGAGCTGTGGTTATGCCACTGCTCTCCAGCCTGGGCAGCAGAGCAAGACCCTGCCTCTAAAAAGCAAACAAACAAACAAACAAAAGGGCAGGCTGATCATACCTGAAAATGTGATTGGTACCAAGAAAACAGAGCTGTAGACCCTGTACCAAATCCACAAACCACGAACCCAGACTAGCCACCTTAACCCTTACATAGATCTGGACAGCTGTGGAAATCAACCAGGACCAACCAAGCAAGACCAGCAAAGGCTGTGTATTCTCAGCAAGGGTGTTGGCCGCCACCACTTGCATTTGGGCAGAGACTCAAAGGCAGGCAAAGGAGTGGGAAAGCGTCACAGCGGATAAAAGGGGAGGCTGCAGGTGTGCCCTGAGTGGAGGTTGTTGATCTGGGGGATGCTGGAGGTAGCTGACTAGAAATGGGCCTCATGTGATTGGTTAGGGGGGATGTATTTTACTTTCTCTGGTTGGTTCTAAGTTGGAAGTGCAGACCAAAATTAGGGAAGCTGTCAGTTGCTAATCAAGTCCTGGCCATCTGGGGCCAATCGTTACAGAAGTTACTGGTTAGCTTCCTGGATTGTCACCAGAGGCGGCAATCTTGCTTCCTGCAAGCCTGATTTAGGGAAGGCTGGCTTCCTGGGTTTATTGTAGATAGGGGGTTCTTGGGCAGGATGCTGCACGTTGTGAGGCATAGGTCTGTTTTTATTACGGTCAGGCCCGCCTTGTCTTTTGGTTATTGTTGAAGCTTTTTGTTCTTCCATTAGTTTACTATTGACCAAAAAACCCTCCTCACCTGGGGTCTCCCTCTGTGCCCTATATGGTGCCTTGAGATCCACAGGGCTTTTCCCGCCATCCGTTCCCACCTGGCCTGCCTTTGGTGTTCTCCAGTCATCTCTGGGTGCCCAGCCCTGCTCTGGAAGCTTCCAGCAAAGTCTGTGTCAGAAGCAAGTTAAGGTCCAAGGTCTAGCAGGAACTCTGAGGGAGAGAACATTAGTAATTTATATGGCTAGTGATTTCTGCCTTTTTTTTTTTTTTTTAAATATATATGTTAGTCCCGTTTTTTGAGGAAACTAGGGCAGAAGTAGTTGGTCCTGGGAAATTTTAATTTCCTTGTAACTGGCATTTTTCTTAATATTCAAGCATCATAATCAGTAAGGCCAAAAATATCCTCTGAATATTTGTTCTGAAATCCTGAACCAAAGGAGATGGCCCTTTTGGGGGTGGCCTCAGGGAGTACTGGGCTTTCCAGCACCTTCTGGAACCTTCTGGAAGCCCAAGGAGGAGCAGGGTAGAGGTCTCTGGCCCACTGTGGGCTCCACCTCAGCCATGAAAGCAGATATTAAGTATGGCTGATAGAAATGAGATAGACAAAACATATTCCCCAGGGGAAGCTGGTTTTCTATGGAATTAACTTCTATTAAATATTTCTATTTCTAGGTCTGTGGTCAGGGATCATCATCTGTACAGTCTTTCAAGCTGTGTGTTTTCTAGGCTTTATTATTCAGCTAAATTGGAAAAAAGCGTGTCAGCAGGTAACTATGTTCATTCTGTCCTGGTAAAGGTTCCTCTCCTAGAAAAACAGGATCTGATCTGGCTCTCCCTTTTTTCTTTTGGAAAGTTCTTTTCTCATTTTCTTTCTTCTTATCTCACAAATACTATTTTTCTTGTTGTTTTAACTAGACAGTTCAGATGTGAAGGGCCAGATGACCCCAGCTTTATCCATTCCCAGAAAAAACAGGGGCCTCCTTTCTTCCTTGTCTCCCATGCCAGGCTGCCACCCTTGTGCAGGAAATCCAATTTCAGGACAAGAATTAGAACTGGAGAGAAAGGTGGGATGCATCACAGTCATCCTGATGTCGTTTTTATGATTACCAAATGTTTTGTTAAGATGCTTGTGTGCATCCTTCCCTTCAACTTTCTAGGGTCAGTGTGAGGTCTAGAAATAGGTGGTAGAAAAATGAGATGAGTCGAGGTACGGTGGCTTATGCCTGTAGTCCCAGCTATTCAGGAGGCTGAGGCGGGAGGATTGCTTGAGCCCAAGAGTTCGAGGCTGCGGTGAGCTGTGATTGCACCACTGCACCCCAGCCTGGGTGATGGAGCGAGACCCTGTCTCTACAAATAAAAATTTTTAAAAAAGAAAAAAGAGATAAAAAGAAGGGAGAGTTCCAAATGATCTTTGTCCTTCTCTTGTCCCTGCCTCCCTCACCCTGTACTGTTCCCATGCCACCTTCCCTCTCATGGACCCCATTTCAACCTATTCTGTTTCCTTTTTCTTAAGAGACAGGCTCTCACTCTGTCACCCAGGCTGGACTGTAGTGGCAGGATCACAGCTCGCTGGAGTCTTAACCTCCTGGGCTCAAGTGATCCTCCTGTCTCAGCCTCCTGAGTAGTTGGGAATACAAACATACGCCACCATGCCTGGCTGGGTTTTTTTGTTTTTCGTTTTTAATTTTTTAGTTGAGATGGGGTCTTGCTGTGTTGTGCAGGCTGGCCTTGAATTCCTGGGCTCAAGCAATCCTCCCTCCTCAGCCCCTCAAAGTGCTGGGATAACTGGTGTGAGCACTGAGCCTGGTCCCATTTCAATCTTTATGAAAGATGACCTGTGAATAAGAGGAGCTTCTGCTGTACATGCCAATTAAGGAAAATGGCTTGGCTTTTCCTAAACTAGATGGTCGAGTAAAATACCTTATTAACACCATCGTGAAGCCTGAAGGACTGACTGAGTTTCATTTTCCAGGCTCAGGTACACGCCAATTTGAAAGCAGATGTGGCTCGGAGTGGGAATTCCGCTCTCCCTCAGGACCCATTTCACCCAGGTATGATATGACTCCCTCAGCCCTTGGACAGGGTTGTCTAGGTGGGACTGGAGGGGCTGTTCGTGAGACACAGCTAGATTTGCTGCTATGAGCTCTCATTTAAACAGGGCAATAGTGTTTCAGAAACACATGATAAAGTCAAGTAACAAGCAATTCAAGGTAAACTGACTTCAAGTTTATTTACTTTAATTCCACACATTAGTAGACTGCTATAGATGACTGAAAGCTCCCCAGTGCCTCCCCTAATTTCTGCAAGCACTTTCCAGGCATTTGCAACACTTGGAGATACTGTGCTTCTACCATAGCTTGGAAACTGACATTTGTTTGTTTTAATGGGGTCCCTGCTGTTCATCGTGCAGACACTTGTGGACTTTCAACAGGTTGTTTGCTTGGACCTTTGTTTGTGATACACATCACGCAAATGTGGTTATGGTTTTCTTCAGTCAGTTGAGTAATCCCCCCCCACCCGATTCCTGGCCCGTTAGGCAGTTAGCCACCCAATCACAGTAATCCTTGCTCCTTTATCATTGAATAACCCTTTGATTTCATAAACTGTCTGATATGCAGTCAATGGTCAATTGTGTTGTTTCTGACAATTTTCATTCATATTGTCTAGGCTCCTGTGCTGTGTGTCTGGTTATCTTTGATTTTAATTTATTTTTAAATTAATTTTTTAAAATTAAAAAAATTAGGCCGGGCACAGTGGCTCATGCCTGTAATCCCAGCACTTTGGGAGGCTGAGGCAGGCGGATCACAAGGTCAAGAGATCGAGACCATCCTGGCTAACACGGTGAAACCCCATCTCTACTAAAAATACAAAAAATTAGCTGGGTGAGGTGGCGGCGCCTGTAATCCCAGCTACTCGGGAGGCTGAGGCAGGAGAATGGCGTGAACCCGGGAGGCAGAGCTTGCAGTGAGCAGAGACTGCACCACTGTACCCCAGCCTGGGTGACAGAGTGAGACCCGTCTCAAAAAAATAAATAAATAAAATAAAATAATTAAAAAAAATTTTTTTAAATAGAGAGAGGGTCTCACCCTGTTGCCCAGGCTGGTGTGCAATGGTACGATGGTAGCTCACTGCAGCCTCTACATCTTGGGCTCAAGTGATCCTCCTGCCTTGGCCTCCCAAAGCAGTGGGATTACAGGCATGAGCCACCGCACCTGACTGGTTATCTTTGATTATGTTCCAGACTTTATATTTGAAAATTGTTCTTAGAAGTAACTTGAGCCTGAAAGAATGTTGTCTATTTATCTTCAGAGAGGATTTTCTTTTGCTTCTTTTGGATACTGAGGGTGACCAGCAGTCTAGGGCAATCTTGGAAATGGAGCTTTCTGGAGCATCCAGCCGACCTGAAGGTGTGCTGCAGCCCGTGTGAGGCTTGGTTTACTTCTTCTGGTTCATGCTTTTTTTTTTTTTTTTGAGGCGGAGTCTTGCTTTGTCGCCCAGGCTAGAGTGCAGTGGCGTGATCTCTGCTCACTGCAAGCTCCGCCTCCCAGATTCAAGCAATTCTCCTGCCTCAGCTTCCTGAGTAGCTGTGATTATAGGCACGCGCCACCACACCTGGCTAATTTTTGTATTTTTAGTGGATATGGGGTGTCACCATGTTGGTCAGGCTGGTCTCGAACTCCTGACCACAAGTGATCTGCCCTCCTCGGCCCCCCAAAGTGCTGGGATTACAGGTGTGAGCCACCGCACCCAGAGTGGTTAATCCTTAAGTCTTGGATGCAGCCCTTTGGGGTTCTAACCTCAAATACAGAGAGGTTTGCCAGAGCCTGATTCTTGGTAGGTACCCAAGTCCCCAAAGCCCTGATCAGCGTCTCCGTCACGTGATCTGGATGTAGCTCTCTCTGACCTGCATCCTCTGATCTTTCTGATCTGAATGAACTCTGATCCGAGGCAGCCCTAGAGGCTGGGCGGCCCCTCTGAGTTTCCTTTATCCCCTGGATCTTGCCCTGGTGACTCTTCATTACATTGTTTGTATTCTGATGCCTTCAAGATGATATTTAATTTGTTTTATTCAGATTCTATAATGATCTTCAGGGAAGGGTTGGTCGATGTTTTCCACCATCTTACCAGTTTCCCTGATTTGTGAAATCTGCCTGACAATAGCACTTATCTCTGTTGTTGTTTTTGTGGTGGAGTCTCGTTGCCAGGCTGGAGTTCAGTGGCTTCTCACTGCAACCTCTACCTCCCAGGTTTAAGTGATTCTCCTGCCTCAGCTGGGATTACAGGTGTGTGCCACCACGCCCGGCTAATGTTTGTATTTTTAGCAGAAACCGGGTTTCACCATGTTGGCCAGACTTTTCTTGAACTCCTGACCTCAAGTGATCCACCTGGCTCAGCCTCCCAAAGTGCTGGGATTAGAGGCATGAGTGCTGGGATTACAGGGATTCCAGGCGTGAGGCATGAGTGCTGGGATTACAGGCGTGAGCCACTGTGCCCGGCCTAACAATGGCACTTACTTCATACTACCCCTGTTGGGGTTGAGAAGCACCCAGGACTGCCTGACCAGGGAATGCATTTTGTTAAGAGTGAGCTGATATGACTCTGTTCAAAATGATTTTCTTTTCTTCTCTCTCCTTCCTTCCTTCCTATTTTTCTTCCTTCCTTCCTTCCTTCCTTCCTTCCTTCCTTTCTTCCTTCCTTCCTTTCTTCTTTCCTCCCTCCCTCCCTCCCTCTTTCTCTCTTTCTCTTTCTGTCATCCAGGCTGGAGTGCAGTGGTGAGATCATGGTTCACTGCAGCCTTGACCTCCTGAGCTCAAGTGATCTGCCTGTCTCAGCCTCCCAAAGTGCTGGGATTAGAGGCGTGAGCCACTGCACCCGGCCCAAAATGATTTTCTTTCAGAACTCTGAGGATATTGCTACATTCCTAACATTCATCCACTTATGCTTATTAGGAAGTGAGATGGCCAAGCTTATTCTTGTGCCATTATGTAATCTGCCTTCATTTTAGGATATTTTCTTATTATTATTCCTTTTTTTTTTTTTTTTTTTGAGATAGGGTCTCGTTCTGTCACCCAGGCTGGAGTGCACTGGTGCAATTATAGCTCACTGCAGTCTCAAACTCCTGGGCTCAAGCAGTCCTCCCATTTTAGCCTCCTGAGTAGATGGGATTACAGGTGTGTGCCACTATGCTCAGCTAACCCTTTAATATTTTTGTAGTGACCAGGTCTTGCTTTGCAGCCCAGGTTGGTCTTGAACTTCTGGATTTAAGCAATCCTCCTGCTTTACCCTCTCCAAGTAATGGGATTACAGGTGTGAACCACCATGCCTGGCCTATTACTCTTGACTGTTCTGAAGTGTCTTGACACTAAGTCTAGATGTGAGTCATTATCTGCTTGAAACTGTTGGGGTGAAGGAGAAGCTTTTCCCTTGCCCTCCGATGGTTCACTGAAAAATCAACTTATAATAAGGCCGATCAGTAAGAGAAAAGACATACAAATGTATTTAACCATGCACAAGGGAAGAATCACGGTGATTACCCAACGTCGCAGTGAGGACCAACACACATATAACCAACTTTCAGAGGGGAGACAGGAGATGGGGCATTTGGTGCTTCTGTTGAGGGACAGTAAATGATTACTAGGGAAAATGAATGGATATTTGGCAGAATGAATGGACTGGGGGCAGGGTGGAGAGACTGGTTCTCTTTGGAAGTTAAATGAACCTGAGAGACTGGCATCATTTTGTAAAAGGTCTGGCAATCGTTCTTCTTGGTGGGTTTGTCTGGCTTTCATGTAGGAGGGGGAAAAGTCTCTTTCAAGGCCTGTTGATCTCTAAAGAGTTTTTATTTTAAAATACTCATTATAGGAGGAGGGAGCCATATCTTGGGGTGAAATTCCCTGCACTCCTTCCATACTTAGTAGGCCCTTTGATGTGAACGGTCACATCTTTCTCCCATTCTGTGAATAGCCTTGTATTCTTTCTTCCTTTCTTTTTTTTTGGACACTGGGTCTCTCTTGGTCACTCAGGCTGGACTGCAGTATTACAATCATAGCTCACTGCAGCCTCGAACTCCTGGGCTCAAGTGATCCTCCCACCTCTGTCTCCCAAGTAGTTGGGACTATAGGCATGCGCCACCATGCCCAGCGAAGTTTTTGTTTGTAGAGATGAGGTGTCACTATGTTGCCCAGGCTGGTCTTGAACTTCTGGGCTCAAGGGATCCTCCCACCTAGGCCTCCCAAAGTGTTGGAATTAAAGGCGTGAGCCATCACACACAGCCTTGAATTATTTCTTAGGTTGTTTCTCCTTGTGTTTTGTTCTGAAATGCTTATTAAATTGGTGTTGGCTCCTTGAAAATTTCCCCTGTGAATCTTTTTTTTTTTTGGAGATGGAGTTTTGCTCTTGTTGCCCAGGCTAGAGTGCAATGGCACCATCTTGGCTCACTGCAACCTCCGCCTCCTGGGTTCAAGTGATTCTCCTGCCTCACTGCCTCAGCCTCCCCAGTAGCTGGGATTACAGGCATGTGCCACCATGCCCGGCTAATTTTCTATTTTTAGTAGAGACGGGGTTTCTCCATATTGGTCAGGCTGGTCTCTAACTCCCGACCTCAGGTGATCTGCCTGCCTCAGCCTCCCAAACTGCTGGGATTACAGGCAAGAGCCATCATGCCTGTAACCCTGTGAATTTTAATGGAGAGGGCTTCCCTGTGAAGTTTAATGGAGAGGGCTACCTTATTTCTCTAGCTCCTGGGAGAGTGCTCCCTGGGGCACCCAAGCCAGCCCCGGTAGGATCATCGGTGTTTGTGAAGGAGTGAGCGGAGAGGCACTCTGGGATAGGATTTCTTTTATTTATTCACTGTAGCAATAGCGTCCTGAATTAACTTTCTCTCAGCTATTAGCACATATTCCTTTTATACATAGCCCTTTATACAAATGAAAAAAACATACCTTTTAAGCTGCTAAGGTCCTTTTTCCTCCCAGGGTGCCCTGAAAACCAAGAAGGAATTTTAATGAACGATGTTGGAAAGACGGGCGAGACTCAGTTGGATCAGCAGATGCGCCAAGAAGAACCTTTGCCAGAACATCCACAGGACAGTGCTAAGTTGTCCAGGACACAGCTGGTGCTGCGGCGAGGGCTTCTGCTCCTGGGGGCCTTCTTAATCCTGCTGGTGGGGATTTTAGTGAGATTCTATGTCAGAATTCAGTGACGTGGCAGGAAAGAAAGTCAGGTCAAGTGATGCTTTTTGAGCTTACACACAATTCACAGGCCCACCAGTGACAATTTACTTTGAGTTAATGTCATTCAGGTGTGCCCATGGATTCTGAAGGTTGGGAATGCAAAGATACATTTCTCTAAAAAAAGAAAACGCAACTAAGGTTAAAAGCTATATTGTGGCCCCAGACACTGTCTGAAAGATGACATGAGTAATATAATTCACCACTCTCTGAACCAAGGACCATTGGCCAATGGCTTTGCTATTTTTTTAGACACAAACCCATAAACTCAGTGCTTAAGAATTCATACTGCCTGAATTATGTAAAATATATTTTACAATATGTCTTTCCTTGGGCCTTAGATTACTATTCACTGGACAAATGGTATTTGTTTTTAATTTTTTTTTTTTTAATAGACGGAAGTCTTGCTCTGTCACGCAGGCTGGAGTACAGTGGTGCGATCATAGCTCACTGCAGCCTCAAACTCCTGGGCTTCAAGCAATCCTCTTCTGTCAACCACCAGAGTAGCTGAGACTTCAGGGGTGTGCCACCATGCCCAGCTGGCATTTGTTAATCTTCATTTGAGGTCTAGATCTAGGCACTGTGGGCACTGAAAAACAGTCGGGAAATCTTCGGAGCTGTGGAAATCCAAACAAGGACTGATAATTCCTGGTAGGGGTGTGTGCGTGACCTACTGCAGCCTCAACCTCCTGGGCTCAAGTGATCCTCGCATCTCAGGCTGGTCTCTAACTCCCGACCTCAGGTGATCTGCCTGCCTCAGCCTCCCAAACTGCTGGGATTACAGGCAAGAGCCATCATGCCTGTAACCCTGTGAATTTTAATGGAGAGGGCTTCCCTGTGAAGTTTAATGGAGAGGGCTACCTCTCCTGAGTAGCTGAGACCACAGGCGTGTCCCACCACACCTAGCTAATTTTTTATTTTTTGTAGAGACGGGGTCTCCCCTTTGTTTCCCAGGCTGGTCTTGAATTCCTGGGATCAAGTGATCCTTCCACTTTGCCCTCCCAAAGTGTTGGGATTATAGGCGTGAGCCAGAGGACAAAATTTTAATAAAGGTCTTAGCTTAAGTAGTAATCCTACTTCATTAACCTTCCTGGGGCGGGGTACGCACTGATAATTCAGCAAGCCTCAGTACATCCTAAGTATGCTCAGTGCTGTGAAAGTGGATTACACCAAATTAAGTAATTCTTATCACACCCAATTAAAAGTCAAGAAGCCAGGGATAAAAGCACCCCAGGCACATAACATTAATCTAGTAATGTAATTCTCTGCACATCCAGCTGGTGAAACTGCCTGCTGTAAGCTGAGGCCAGCTTTATCCATAACTGCTGAGATAACTTGCTGAAGCTCTAGGAATAATTTCGCCTGCCCGGTTGCTCACCAGTTGTAGCTTGCCAGCTCCCAGGACCCTTCCCGGTGCCAATAAACTTTCTCAAAGAGCTATACTGACATTTCTTTTGATAAAACCTCCAGCCTTCTCTGTGTTGTTCCGACATGCCGAGGACCACCTGGTCTACATGGATGCCCTGAACTGCAATTCTTTCTTCCCAAATAAAACATTAAATGGAGCTTTGCCTGTACATGTTTGACTTAGTGCTAGGATGGATATAATGCTCTAGGCATGGCCTTTTCCTGAAATAACAAAATCAGAAAAGTTACCCGCTTTGAGTAAAAAACACCCAAGTGCTGATTTTGGTTGGGGCCACCTTAAGGTATCTCTACCCTCAGTGCCTTGTTCTTGGGGCCACCAGGCCCAATCTCCAGGAAGGCAGATAAAGGCCTGCACTGTGGCCCTTGGGGTTGGGCCTGGGGGCAGGGGGCAGACACTGCAGAGGCCCCTCCCCAGTTCCTCCTCAGGAACTCTGGAGCTCTGTCTCCATTCCCCTCGCACAGGACTCCCTGCCCTTCCCCTTGCCAGGTAGGGCAGGGAACCCTGGGGATGAGAGGAGTTTCCTTCAGTCAACAGCCACAAATAGCCGCTGGGAGCAGGGAGGCTGGGGTGTCTGCGAGACAGGACCCCTCTTCTCCCAGAAACACCTGAACCCGCAGCAAGCCCAGGCCAGGAGAAACATGCCAGAAAGCGCTAGACCCGTCCTCCGCGGGGGAGGATGGAATCACCAGCTCCGTCCTGTCTGCCCACCCTCTAGGCATTTTGCTCTTCCAACGTGACCCACAAACTCTCCTGATAAAAACCTGTGTCATCCAAAAGCGCACGAGGGGTCCTCCCCCGCAGGGACCCCTTCCTCGAGCCCCCTTCATCAGCCCCCAAAGACCCTCCCGGTCCCCTCCCGCAGGGTTCTGCGGGCGGCATCATTGCACTGGGCGTCTGGAGCGGGTTCGGGTCCGGGCTGGGTGGGGCCAAGCCGTCCTCCGCCCTCCCTCCCCCGCGCTGCGTTCCCGCGCCCGTGCCGCCGCCAGCCGCTCCCCGCCTCCGCACGGAGGCCCCCGCGGCCGCCGAGATCCCCGCCGCCGCCAAGGGCCTGCCCCCATAGCGGCCCGGGCCCTCGGATGGCGCGACCGCCTGCGGGGCCTGCGGGGCGCGCTGCCCCCTGACCTGCAGCGAGAGGCGGCCGAGCTGGGGGCGCTGGCGGGTCCAGTGGTGAGTGCGGCGGCCCCGCGCCCAGCCCGACGCCTCCGGAGCAGCCCCGCGCGGGGGTGGGCGCGGGCTTCCAGGAGGGAGGGCGGCTATGAACGCGCCTTGCTTTCTGCGTCTCCGCAGTTTCTTGCTCAGTTGATCATTTTTCTCAATAGCCTCCTCAGCTCCATCTTCTGTGGACATCTGGGCAAGGTCGAGCTGGACGCTGTCACGCTCGCCGTCACGGTGGGTGCCTGATTTCGCCCCTGTAGGAGCTAACGGGCAGCCAAGGTTTAGGATTTGATCGGTGTCCCCGGGCGCTGTGGCTCACGACGGTAATCCCAGCGCTTTGGGAGGCCCAGGTGGGAGGGGAGGATCGCTTGAGCTCAGGAGTTAGAGACCAGCCTAGGCAGCATAGCAAGACCCTGTCTCTACTAAAAATACAAAAATCTACTAAAAATACAAAAATTATCCTGGCGTAGTGGCACCGCCTGTGGTCCCAGCTACTTGGGAGACTGAGACAGGAGGATCGCTTGAGCCCAGGAGATGGAGGCTGCAGTGAGCTGAGATTGCACCACTGCACTCCAGCCTTGGCAAGAGAGCAAGACCCTGTTTCAAAAACGAACACACAAGGCCGGGCGCGGTGGCTAACTCCTGTAATCCCAGCCAGCACTTTGGGAGGCCGAGGTGGGCGGATCACCTGAGGTCAGGAGTTCGAGACCAGCCTGGCCAATATGGCAAAACCCCTCTCTACCAAAAATACAAAAATTAGCCGGGTGTGGTGGCATGCACCTGTAATCCCAGCTATTCGGGAGGCTGAGGCACGAAAACCGCTTGAACCCAGGGGCCTGAGGTTGCAGTGAGCTGGAATTTTGCCACTGCACTCCAGCCTGGGTAACAGAAGGAGACTCCGTCTAAAAAAAAAAGGAAAGAAAAAAAATCAATTTGAATTGTATCATGTCTTATGCATCTTCATTTACAGGTCTGGGACTGACCTGTGGCTTACCATTACCTGATTAGATTTGGAAGGAGCTTGTGTCAATACTTAGAAAAGTGTAAAACTGAAAAAACTGCACTTTTTTCTATTATGAAATTAAATCAGCAGACTTTTAGGTAATTTAGGTTGTTTGCCACTAATTGGATTACACAGTGCATTCAGCTCCTACCCTTTTACCCTTGTGGAAAAGCCTCTCCCTTGGGTTGAAATCACGCCTCCTGGGACGTGTCTTCCCTGGCTTTTGTTAGTGATGTGGAAAGTTGTTTCTTCCTGCATTTCATCCAGGCTTTCAGAGAACGTGGAAAACACTTCTGCTGGTGATGGTAGACGGCTTTCCCCAGTCTCAGAAAATGTCCCCTGTGTCCCCGTGAGGTGGGTACACACCCTAAGAATACGGAGGGCCACCGGAGCTTCTCATTTGGCTTCATGGTAGAGAAGACCTTGCCAGGTGGAATCAGTCACATTTTATTTACAGGCCTGTTATTTGGTGAGCTAATTGGGTTAAGGGACATTTTTGCTTCCTTTGAAACTTTAGACTGGGGCTCTAGGAAGAGGCACGAAGGCAGAGGAGATTCGTATACATGGCTGGTGGGGACATTTCCTGCTGTGTCCCCGCAGGGCCCAGGATTGGGGTCCAACTTTTCTGATCATTGCTTGCCAACCATCACTGTGCCCAGGGCGCTCGCTCCCTGGGTTCGCTTCTGAGCCGTCTGTCACTCCTCCCTGTGGA
>NC_045449.1:21593897-21630508 GCF_002776525.5 Piliocolobus tephrosceles
TCCACAGGGAGGAGTGACAGACGGCTCAGAAGCGAACCCAGGGAGCGCCCTGGGCACAGTGATGGTTGGCAAGCAGTGATCAGAAAAGTTGGACCCCAATCCTGGGCCCTGCGGGGACACAGCAGGAAATGTCCCCACCAGCCATGTATACGAATCTCCTCTGCCTTCGTGCCTCTTCCTAGAGCCCCAGTCTAAAGTTTCAAAGGAAGCAAAAATGTCCCTTAACCCAATTAGCTCACCAAATAACAGGCCTGTAAATAAAATGTGACTGATTCCACCTGGCAAGGTCTTCTCTACCATGAAGCCAAATGAGAAGCTCCGGTGGCCCTCCGTATTCTTAGGGTGTGTACCCACCTCACGGGGACACAGGGGACATTTTCTGAGACTGGGGAAAGCCGTCTACCATCACCAGCAGAAGTGTTTTCCACGTTCTCTGAAAGCCTGGATGAAATGCAGGAAGAAACAACTTTCCACATCACTAACAAAAGCCAGGGAAGACACGTCCCAGGAGGCGTGATTTCAACCCAAGGGAGAGGCTTTTCCACAAGGGTAAAAGGGTAGGAGCTGAATGCACTGTGTAATCCAATTAGTGGCAAACAACCTAAATTACCTAAAAGTCTGCTGATTTAATTTCATAATAGAAAAAAGTGCAGTTTTTTCAGTTTTACACTTTTCTAAGTATTGACACAAGCTCCTTCCAAATCTAATCAGGTAATGGTAAGCCACAGGTCAGTCCCAGACCTGTAAATGAAGATGCATAAGACATGATACAATTCAAATTGATTTTTTTTCTTTCCTTTTTTTTTTAGACGGAGTCTCCTTCTGTTACCCAGGCTGGAGTGCAGTGGCAAAATTCCAGCTCACTGCAACCTCAGGCCCCTGGGTTCAAGCGGTTTTCGTGCCTCAGCCTCCCGAATAGCTGGGATTACAGGTGCATGCCACCACACCCGGCTAATTTTTGTATTTTTGGTAGAGAGGGGTTTTGCCATATTGGCCAGGCTGGTCTCGAACTCCTGACCTCAGGTGATCCGCCCACCTCGGCCTCCCAAAGTGCTGGCTGGGATTACAGGAGTTAGCCACCGCGCCCGGCCTTGTGTGTTCGTTTTTGAAACAGGGTCTTGCTCTCTTGCCAAGGCTGGAGTGCAGTGGTGCAATCTCAGCTCACTGCAGCCTCCATCTCCTGGGCTCAAGCGATCCTCCTGTCTCAGTCTCCCAAGTAGCTGGGACCACAGGCGGTGCCACTACGCCAGGATAATTTTTGTATTTTTAGTAGATTTTTGTATTTTTAGTAGAGACAGGGTCTTGCTATGCTGCCTAGGCTGGTCTCTAACTCCTGAGCTCAAGCGATCCTCCCCTCCCACCTGGGCCTCCCAAAGCGCTGGGATTACCGTCGTGAGCCACAGCGCCCGGGGACACCGATCAAATCCTAAACCTTGGCTGCCCGTTAGCTCCTACAGGGGCGAAATCAGGCACCCACCGTGACGGCGAGCGTGACAGCGTCCAGCTCGACCTTGCCCAGATGTCCACAGAAGATGGAGCTGAGGAGGCTATTGAGAAAAATGATCAACTGAGCAAGAAACTGCGGAGACGCAGAAAGCAAGGCGCGTTCATAGCCGCCCTCCCTCCTGGAAGCCCGCGCCCACCCCCGCGCGGGGCTGCTCCGGAGGCGTCGGGCTGGGCGCGGGGCCGCCGCACTCACCACTGGACCCGCCAGCGCCCCCAGCTCGGCCGCCCCTCGCTGCAGGTCAGGGGGCAGCGCGCCCCGCAGGCCCCGCAGGCGGTCGCGCCATCCGAGGGCCCGGGCCGCTATGGGGGCAGGCCCTTGGCAGCGGCGGGGATCTCGGCGGCCGCGGGGGCCTCCGTGCGGAGGCGGGGAGCGGCTGGCGGCGGCACCGGCGCGGGAACGCAGCGCGGGGGAGGGAGGGCGGAGGACGGCTTGGCCCCACCCAGCCCGGACCCGAACCCGCTCCAGACGCCCAGTGCAATGATGCCGCCCGCAGAACCCTGCGGGAGGGGACCGGGAGGGTCTTTGGGGGCTGATGAAGGGGGCTCCAGGAAGGGGTCCCTGCGGGGGAGGACCCCTCGTGCGCTTTTGGATGACACAGGTTTTTATCAGGAGAGTTTGTGGGTCACGTTGGAAGAGCAAAATGCCTAGAGGGTGGGCAGACAGGACGGAGCTGGTGATTCCATCCTCCCCCGCGGAGGACGGGTCTAGCGCTTTCTGGCATGTTTCTCCTGGCCTGGGCTTGCTGCGGGTTCAGGTGTTTCTGGGAGAAGAGGGGTCCTGTCTCGCAGACACCCCAGCCTCCCTGCTCCCAGCGGCTATTTGTGGCTGTTGACTGAAGGAAACTCCTCTCATCCCCAGGGTTCCCTGCCCTACCTGGCAAGGGGAAGGGCAGGGAGTCCTGTGCGAGGGGAATGGAGACAGAGCTCCAGAGTTCCTGACGAGGAACTGGGGAGGGGCCTCTGCAGTGTCTGCCCCCTGCCCCCAGGCCCAACCCCAAGGGCCACAGTGCAGGCCTTTATCTGCCTTCCTGGAGATTGGGCCTCGTGGCCCCAAGAACAAGGCACTGAGGGTAGAGATACCTTAAGGTGGCCCCAACCAAAATCAGCACTTGGGTGTTTTTTACTCAAAGCGGGTAACTTTTCTGATTTTGTTATTTCAGGAAAAGGCCATGCCTAGAGCATTATATCCATCCTAGCACTAAGTCAAACATGTACAGGCAAATCTCCATTTAATGTTTTATTTGGGAAGAAAGAATTGCAGTTCAGGGCATCCATGTAGACCAGGTGGTCCTCGGTATGTCGGAACAACACAGAGAAGGCTGGAGGTTTTATCAAAAGAAATGTCAGTATAGCTCTTTGAGAAAGTTTATTGGCACCGGGAAGGGTCCTGGGAGCTGGCAAGCTACAACTGGTGAGCAACCGGGCAGGCGAAATTATTCCTAGAGCTTCAGCAAGTTATCTCAGCAGTTATGGATAAAGCTGGCCTCAGCTTACAGCAGGCAGTTTCACCAGCTGGATGTGCAGAGAATTACATTACTAGATTAATGTTATGTGCCTGGGGTGCTTTTATCCTTGGCTTCTTGACTTTAATTGGGTGTGATAAGAATTACTTAATTTGGTGTAATCCACTTTCACAGCACTGAGCATACTTAGGATGTACTGAGGCTTGCTGAATTATCAGTGCGTACCCCGCCCCAGGAAGGTTAATGAAGTAGGATTACTACTTAAGCTAAGACCTTTATTAAAATTTTGTCCTCTGGCTCACGCCTATAATCCCAACACTTTGGGAGGGCAAAGTGGAAGGATCACTTGATCCCAGGAATTCAAGACCAGCCTGGGAAACAAAGGGGAGACCCCGTCTCTACAAAAAATAAAAAATTAGCTAGGTGTGGTGGGACACGCCTGTGGTCTCAGCTACTCAGGAGGCTGAGATGCGAGGATCACTTGAGCCCAGGAGGTTGAGGCTGCAGTAGGTCACGCACACACCCCTACCAGGAATTATCAGTCCTTGTTTGGATTTCCACAGCTCCGAAGATTTCCCAACTGTTTTTCAGTGCCCACAGTGCCTAGATCTAGACCTCAAATGAAGATTAACAAATGCCAGCTGGGCATGGTGGCACACCCCTGAAGTCTCAGCTACTCTGGTGGTTGACACAAGAGGATTGCTTGAAGCCCAGGAGTTTGAGGCTGCAGTGAGCTATGATCACACCACTGTACTCCAGCCTGCGTGACAGAGCAAGACTTCCATCTATTAAAAAAAAAAAAATTAAAAACAAATACCATTTGCCCAGTGAATAGTAATCTAAGGCCCAAGGAAAGACATATTGTAAAATATATTTTACATAATTCAGGCAGTATGAATTCTTAAGCACTGAGTTTATGGGTTTGTGTGTAAAAAAATAGCAAAGCCATTGGCCAATGGTCCTTGGTTCAGAGAGTGGTGAATTATATTACTCATGTCATCTTTCAGACAGTGTCTGGGGCCACAATATAGCTTTTAACCTTAGTTGCGTTTTCTTTTTTTAGAGAAATGTATCTTTGCATTCCCAACCTTCAGAATCCATGGGCACACCTGAATGACATTAACTCAAAGTAAATTGTCACTGGTGGGCCTGTGAATTGTGTGTAAGCTCAAAAAGCATCACTTGACCTGACTTTCTTTCCTGCCACGTCACTGAATTCTGACATAGAATCTCACTAAAATCCCCACCAGCAGGATTAAGAAGGCCCCCAGGAGCAGAAGCCCTCGCCGCAGCACCAGCTGTGTCCTGGACAACTTAGCACTGTCCTGTGGATGTTCTGGCAAAGGTTCTTCTTGGCGCATCTGCTGATCCAACTGAGTCTCGCCCATCTTTCCAACATCGTTCATTAAAATTCCTTCTTGGTTTTCAGGGCACCCTGGGAGGAAAAAGGACCTTAGCAGCTTAAAAGGTATGTTTTTTTCATTTGTATAAAGGGCTGTGTATAAAAGGAATATGTGCTAATAGCTGAGAGAAAGTTAATTCAGGACGCTATTGCTACAGTGAATAAATAAAAGAAATCCTATCCCAGAGTGCCTCTCCGCTCACTCCTTCACAAACACCGATGATCCTACCGGGGCTGGCTTGGGTGCCCCAGGGAGCACTCTCCCAGGAGCTAGAGAAATAAGGTAGCCCTCTCCATTAAACTTCACAGGGAAGCCCTCTCCATTAAAATTCACAGGGTTACAGGCATGATGGCTCTTGCCTGTAATCCCAGCAGTTTGGGAGGCTGAGGCAGGCAGATCACCTGAGGTCGGGAGTTAGAGACCAGCCTGACCAATATGGAGAAACCCCGTCTCTACTAAAAATAGAAAATTAGCCGGGCATGGTGGCACATGCCTGTAATCCCAGCTACTGGGGAGGCTGAGGCAGTGAGGCAGGAGAATCACCTGAACCCAGGAGGCGGAGGTTGCAGTGAGCCAAGATGGTGCCATTGCACTCTAGCCTGGGCAACAAGAGCAAAACTCCATCTCCAAAAAAAAAAAAGATTCACAGGGGAAATTTTCAAGGAGCCAACACCAATTTAATAAGCATTTCAGAACAAAACACAAGGAGAAACAACCTAAGAAATAATTCAAGGCTGTGTGTGATGGCTCACGCCTTTAATTCCAACACTTTGGGAGGCCTAGGTGGGAGGATCCCTTGAGCCCAGAAGTTCAAGACCAGCCTGGGCAACATAGTGACACCTCATCTCTACAAACAAAAACTTCGCTGGGCATGGTGGCGCATGCCTATAGTCCCAACTACTTGGGAGACAGAGGTGGGAGGATCACTTGAGCCCAGGAGTTCGAGGCTGCAGTGAGCTATGATTGTAATACTGCAGTCCAGCCTGAGTGACCAAGAGAGACCCAGTGTCCAAAAAAAAAGAAAGGAAGAAAGAATACAAGGCTATTCACAGAATGGGAGAAAGATGTGACCGTTCACATCAAAGGGCCTACTAAGTATGGAAGGAGTGCAGGGAATTTCACCCCAAGATATGGCTCCCTCCTCCTATAATGAGTATTTTAAAATAAAAACTCTTTAGAGATCAACAGGCCTTGAAAGAGACTTTTCCCCCTCCTACATGAAAGCCAGACAAACCCACCAAGAAGAATGATTGCCAGACCTTTTACAAAATGATGCCAGTCTCTCAGGTTCATTTAACTTCCAAAGAGAACCAGTCTCTCCACCCTGCCCCCAGTCCATTCATTCTGCCAAATATCCATTCATTTTCCCTAGTAATCATTTACTGTCCCTCAACAGAAGCACCAAATGCCCCATCTCCTCTCTGCCCTCTGAAAGTTGGTTATATGTGTGTTGGTCCTCACTGCGAGGTTGGGTAATCACCGTGATTCTTCCCTTGTGCATGGTTAAATACATTTGTATGTCTTTTCTCTTACTGATCGGCCTTATTATAAGTTGATTTTTCAGTGAACCATCGGAGGGCAAGGGAAAAGCTTCTCCTTCACCCCAACAGTTTCAAGCAGATAATGACTCACATCTAGACTTAGTGTCAAGACACTTCAGAACAGTCAAGAGTAATAGGCCAGGCATGGTGGTTCACACCTGTAATCCCATTACTTGGAGAGGGTAAAGCAGGAGGATTGCTTAAATCCAGAAGTTCAAGACCAACCTGGGCTGCAAAGCAAGACCTGGTCACTACAAAAATATTAAAGGGTTAGCTGAGCATAGTGGCACACACCTGTAATCCCATCTACTCAGGAGGCTAAAATGGGAGGACTGCTTGAGCCCAGGAGTTTGAGACTGCAGTGAGCTATAATTGCACCAGTGCACTCCAGCCTGGGTGACAGAACGAGACCCTATCTCAAAAAAAAAAAAAAAAAAGGGAATAATAATAAGAAAATATCCTAAAATGAAGGCAGATTACATAATGGCACAAGAATAAGCTTGGCCATCTCACTTCCTAATAAGCATAAGTGGATGAATGTTAGGAATGTAGCAATATCCTCAGAGTTCTGAAAGAAAATCATTTTGGGCCGGGTGCAGTGGCTCACGCCTCTAATCCCAGCACTTTGGGAGGCTGAGACAGGCAGATCACTTGAGCTCAGGAGGTCAAGGCTGCAGTGAACCATGATCTCACCACTGCACTCCAGCCTGGATGACAGAAAGAGAAAGAGAGAAAGAGGGAGGGAGGGAGGAAAGAAGAAAGGAAGGAAGGAAGAAAGGAAGGAAGGAAGGAAGGAAGGAAGGAAGGAAGAAAAATAGGAAGGAAGGAAGGAGAGAGAAGAAAAGAAAATCATTTTGAACAGAGTCATATCAGCTCACTCTTAACAAAATGCATTCCCTGGTCAGGCAGTCCTGGGTGCTTCTCAACCCCAACAGGGGTAGTATGAAGTAAGTGCCATTGTTAGGCCGGGCACAGTGGCTCACGCCTGTAATCCCAGCACTCATGCCTCACGCCTGGAATCCCTGTAATCCCAGCACTCATGCCTCTAATCCCAGCACTTTGGGAGGCTGAGCCAGGTGGATCACTTGAGGTCAGGAGTTCAAGAAAAGTCTGGCCAACATGGTGAAACCCGGTTTCTGCTAAAAATACAAACATTAGCCGGGCGTGGTGGCACACACCTGTAATCCCAGCTGAGGCAGGAGAATCACTTAAACCTGGGAGGTAGAGGTTGCAGTGAGAAGCCACTGAACTCCAGCCTGGCAACGAGACTCCACCACAAAAACAACAACAACAGAGATAAGTGCTATTGTCAGGCAGATTTCACAAATCAGGGAAACTGGTAAGATGGTGGAAAACATCGACCAACCCTTCCCTGAAGATCATTATAGAATCTGAATAAAACAAATTAAATATCATCTTGAAGGCATCAGAATACAAACAATGTAATGAAGAGTCACCAGGGCAAGATCCAGGGGATAAAGGAAACTCAGAGGGGCCGCCCAGCCTCTAGGGCTGCCTCGGATCAGAGTTCATTCAGATCAGAAAGATCAGAGGATGCAGGTCAGAGAGAGCTACATCCAGATCACGTGACGGAGACGCTGATCAGGGCTTTGGGGACTTGGGTACCTACCAAGAATCAGGCTCTGGCAAACCTCTCTGTATTTGAGGTTAGAACCCCAAAGGGCTGCATCCAAGACTTAAGGATTAACCACTCTGGGTGCGGTGGCTCACACCTGTAATCCCAGCACTTTGGGGGGCCGAGGAGGGCAGATCACTTGTGGTCAGGAGTTCGAGACCAGCCTGACCAACATGGTGACACCCCATATCCACTAAAAATACAAAAATTAGCCAGGTGTGGTGGCGCGTGCCTATAATCACAGCTACTCAGGAAGCTGAGGCAGGAGAATTGCTTGAATCTGGGAGGCGGAGCTTGCAGTGAGCAGAGATCACGCCACTGCACTCTAGCCTGGGCGACAAAGCAAGACTCCGCCTCAAAAAAAAAAAAAAAAGCATGAACCAGAAGAAGTAAACCAAGCCTCACACGGGCTGCAGCACACCTTCAGGTCGGCTGGATGCTCCAGAAAGCTCCATTTCCAAGATTGCCCTAGACTGCTGGTCACCCTCAGTATCCAAAAGAAGCAAAAGAAAATCCTCTCTGAAGATAAATAGACAACATTCTTTCAGGCTCAAGTTACTTCTAAGAACAATTTTCAAATATAAAGTCTGGAACATAATCAAAGATAACCAGTCAGGTGCGGTGGCTCATGCCTGTAATCCCACTGCTTTGGGAGGCCAAGGCAGGAGGATCACTTGAGCCCAAGATGTAGAGGCTGCAGTGAGCTACCATCGTACCATTGCACACCAGCCTGGGCAACAGGGTGAGACCCTCTCTCTATTTAAAAAAATTTTTTTTAATTATTTTATTTTATTTATTTATTTTTTTGAGACGGGTCTCGCTCTGTCACCCAGGCTGGGGTACAGTGGTGCAGTCTCTGCTCACTGCAAGCTCTGCCTCCCGGGTTCACGCCATTCTCCTGCCTCAGCCTCCCGAGTAGCTGGGATTACAGGCGCCGCCACCTCACCCAGCTAATTTTTTGTATTTTTAGTAGAGATGGGGTTTCACCGTGTTAGCCAGGATGGTCTCGATCTCTTGACCTTGTGATCCGCCCGCCTCAGCCTCCCAAAGTGCTGGGATTACAGGCATGAGCCACTGTGCCCGGCCTAATTTTTTTAATTTTAAAAAATTAATTTAAAAATAAATTAAAATCAAAGATAACCAGACACACAGCACAGGAGCCTAGACAATATGAATGAAAATTGTCAGAAACAACACAATTGACCATTGACTGCATATCAGACAGTCTATGAAATCAAAGGGTTATTCAATGATAAAGGAGCAAGGATTACTGTGATTGGGTGGCTAACTGCCTAACGGGCCAGGAATCGGGTGGGGGGGGATTACTCAACTGACTGAAGAAAACCATAACCACATTTGCGTGATGTGTATCACAAACAAAGGTCCAAGCAAACAACCTGTTGAAAGTCCACAAGTGTCTGCACGATGAACAGCAGGGACCCCATTAAAACAAACAAATGTCAGTTTCCAAGCTATGGTAGAAGCACAGTATCTCCAAGTGTTGCAAATGCCTGGAAAGTGCTTGCAGAAATTAGGGGAGGCACTGGGGAGCTTTCAGTCATCTATAGCAGTCTACTAATGTGTGGAATTAAAGTAAATAAACTTGAAGTCAGTTTACCTTGAATTGCTTGTTACTTGACTTTATCATGTGTTTCTGAAACACTATTGCCCTGTTTAAATGAGAGCTCATAGCAGCAAATCTAGCTGTGTCTCACGAACAGCCCCTCCAGTCCCACCTAGACAACCCTGTCCAAGGGCTGAGGGAGTCATATCATACCTGGGTGAAATGGGTCCTGAGGGAGAGCGGAATTCCCACTCCGAGCCACATCTGCTTTCAAATTGGCGTGTACCTGAGCCTGGAAAATGAAACTCAGTCAGTCCTTCAGGCTTCACGATGGTGTTAATAAGGTATTTTACTCGACCATCTAGTTTAGGAAAAGCCAAGCCATTTTCCTTAATTGGCATGTACAGCAGAAGCTCCTCTTATTCACAGGTCATCTTTCATAAAGATTGAAATGGGACCAGGCTCAGTGCTCACACCAGTTATCCCAGCACTTTGAGGGGCTGAGGAGGGAGGATTGCTTGAGCCCAGGAATTCAAGGCCAGCCTGCGCAACACAGCAAGACCCCATCTCAACTAAAAAATTAAAAACGAAAAACAAAAAAACCCAGCCAGGCATGGTGGCGTATGTTTGTATTCCCAACTACTCAGGAGGCTGAGACAGGAGGATCACTTGAGCCCAGGAGGTTAAGACTCCAGCGAGCTGTGATCCTGCCACTACAGTCCAGCCTGGGTGACAGAGTGAGAGCCTGTCTCTTAAGAAAAAGGAAACAGAATAGGTTGAAATGGGGTCCATGAGAGGGAAGGTGGCATGGGAACAGTACAGGGTGAGGGAGACAGGGACAAGAGAAGGACAAAGATCATTTGGAACTCTCCCTTCTTTTTATCTCTTTTTTCTTTTTTAAAAATTTTTATTTGTAGAGACAGGGTCTCGCTCCATCACCCAGGCTGGGGTGCAGTGGTGCAATCACAGCTCACCGCAGCCTCGAACTCTTGGGCTCAAGCAATCCTCCCGCCTCAGCCTCCTGAATAGCTGGGACTACAGGCATAAGCCACCGTACCTCGACTCATCTCATTTTTCTACCACCTATTTCTAGACCTCACACTGACCCTAGAAAGTTGAAGGGAAGGATGCACACAAGCATCTTAACAAAACATTTGGTAATCATAAAAACGACATCAGGATGACTGTGATGCATCCCACCTTTCTCTCCAGTTCTAATTCTTGTCCTGAAATTGGATTTTCCTGCACAAGGGTGGCAGCCTGGCATGGGAGACAAGGAAGAAAGGAGGCCCCTGTTTTTTCTGGGAATGGATAAAACTGGGGTCATCTGGCCCTTCACATCTGAACTGTCTAGTTAAAACAACAAGAAAAATAGTATTTGTGAGATAAGAAGAAAGAAAATGAGAAAAGAACTTTCCAAAAGAAAAAAGGGAGAGCCAGATCAGATCCTGTTTTTCTAGGAGAGGAACCTTTACCAGGACAGAATGAACATAGTTACCTGCTGACACGCTTTTTTCCAATTTAGCTGAATAATAAAGCCTAGAAAACACACAGCTTGAAAGACTGTACAGATGATGATCCCTGACCACAGACCTAGAAATAGAAATATTTAATAGAAGTTAATTCCATAGAAAACCAGCTTCCCCTGGGGAATATGTTTTGTCTATCTCATTTCTATCAGCCATACTTAATATCTGCTTTCATGGCTGAGGTGGAGCCCACAGTGGGCCAGAGACCTCTACCCTGCTCCTCCTTGGGCTTCCAGAAGGTTCCAGAAGGTGCTGGAAAGCCCAGTACTCCCTGAGGCCACCCCCAAAAGGGCCATCTCCTTTGGTTCAGGATTTCAGAACAAATATTCAGAGGATATTTTTGGCCTTACTGATTATGATGCTTGAATATTAAGAAAAATGCCAGTTACAAGGAAATTAAAATTTCCCAGGACCAACTACTTCTGCCCTAGTTTCCTCAAAAAAGGGGACTAACAAATATTTTAAAAAAAAAAAAAAAAAGCAGAAATCACTAGCCATATAAATTACTAATGTTCTCTCCCTCAGAGTTCCTGCTAGACCTTGGACCTTAACTTGCTTCTGACACAGACTTTGCTGGAAGCTTCCAGAGCAGGGCTGGGCACCCAGAGATGACTGGAGAACACCAAAGGCAGGCCAGGTGGGAACGGATGGCGGGAAAAGCCCTGTGGATCTCAAGGCACCATATAGGGCACAGAGGGAGACCCCAGGTGAGGAGGGTTTTTTGGTCAATAGTAAACTAATGGAAGAACAAAAAGCTTCAACAATAACCAAAAGACAAGGGCCTGACCGTAATAAAAACAGACCTATGCCTCACAACGTGCAGCATCCTGCCCAAGAACCCCCTATCTACAATAAACCCAGGAAGCCAGCCTTCCCTAAATCAGGCTCGCAGGAAGCAAGATTGCCGCCTCTGGTGACAATCCAGGAAGCTAACCAGTAACTTCTGTAACGATTGGCCCCAGATGGCCAGGACTTGATTAGCAACTGACAGCTTCCCTAATTTTGGTCTGCACTTCCAACTTAGAACCAACCAGAGAAAGTAAAATACATCCCCCCTAACCAATCACATGAGGCCCATTTCTAGTCAGCTACCTCCAGCATCCCCCAGATCAACAACCTCCACTCAGGGCACACCTGCAGCCTCCCCTTTTATCCGCTGTGACGCTTTCCCACTCCTTTGCCTGCCTTTGAGTCTCTGCCCAAATGCAAGTGGTGGCGGCCAACACCCTTGCTGAGAATACACAGCCTTTGCTGGTCTTGCTTGGTTGGTCCTGGTTGATTTCCACAGCTGTCCAGATCTATGTAAAGGTTAAGGTGGCTAGTCTGGGTTCGTGGTTTGTGGATTTGGTACAGGGTCTACAGCTCTGTTTTCTTGGTACCAATCACATTTTCAGGTATGATCAGCCTGCCCTTTTGTTTGTTTGTTTGTTTGCTTTTTAGAGGCAGGGTCTTGCTCTGCTGCCCAGGCTGGAGAGCAGTGGCATGACCACAGCTCACTGCAGCCTCCAACTCCTGGAGTCAAGTGATCCTCCCGCCTTGGCCTCCCAAAGCACTAGGATTATAGGTATGAGTCACTGCGCCCAGCCTCGCCTGCTCTTAGAATAGTATAGTTGGTGCCACCTGCTAGTCCTATACAAAATTAGTAAAAGGAACCTACTGACTTCCACTTTCAAATCCAGTGTTCTCAGTACACAGAAACTACAAGCTCACCTGAACCATCTTAAACAGGAAATAACCAGCTACCTCCAGCTATAATCTGAAAGTTATGAATTAGATTTCCAATAATTTTAGCATACATCATTTAAAAGATTTCTATTTGACCCAACCTAGGAGCCCAAAGTAGGATGGTTATTAGAATCTCATGGGCAAGGTCCAGGAATTTACATATTTACAACGTCTCCCAGGGATTCTGAGGGTCATTATGATTTCCTGGGGTTGCTTCTGAGAACCTGCAGAATTCTGATGCTCTCCTAGACACCTTGTGTAGGTATACTGCATACCATACCAGAGGAGATACGAGACTCAAAATCAATTCATACCATACTTTCTTCTAATAGGTGGGTGGAGGGATTGACTACAGTCTTCTCACAGAGCCCTCACATCCCCAGGGCCCCTACCATTTCTTTTCAGTGATTCTCAACTTCCCCTTCTACTTTGCACAGTTAGTTATGCTTTTTTTTTTTTTTTTTTTTTAGATAAAATCTCACTCTGTTGCCCAGGCTGGAGTGCAGTGGTGCCATCTTGGCTCACTGCAGCCTTCACTTCCCAGGTTCAAGCAATTCTTGTGCCTCAGCCTCCCAAGTAGCTGAGACTACAGACACACACTACCACACCTGGCTAATTTTTGTACTTTTAGTAGAGACGGGGTTTCGCCATGTTGCCCAGGTTGGTCTCGAACTCCTAACCTCAAGTGAACCGCCCACCTCAGCCTTCCAAAGCGGCTGGAATTATAGGCATGAGCCACTGTGCTTGGCCTAGATATATTTTGTTAAATGAATAGGTGAGCCAAGGACAGCACTTGGGATATAGATGGATTTATATTTCAAAGCAGGTTCCTCATGCCTGTAATCCCAGATACTTGGGAGGCAAAAGTGGGAGGATCACTTGAGTCAAGGAGTTTGAGACCAGCCTGGGCAACATAGCAAGACCCCATCTGTAAAAAATGAAACAAGGAAATAAAGTAGATTCCTCTTCTGAAAAAGTTGAACTTATAGAAGTAGAGAGTAGAATGATGGTTACCAGGGACTGGTGGCAAGGAGGGGAGGGTGTGGGAACAGGGAGTTGTTAAGGTACAAAGTTTCTGATAGACAGGAAGAATAAGTTTTGAGATCAATTGCACACCAAGGTGACTAGTCAATGTACTGTACATTTCAAATTAACTACGTAAATTTCAAATGTCTCGCCATAAAAAAAGTGGTGATAAGTATGTTAATTAGCTTGATCTAATTGTTCCACATTCTATAAATATATCAAAATACCACACTGTACCCCATAAATGCAAACAATTATAATTTATCAATTTAAAACTTAAAAGATATAAAAAAGAGAATTTAAAGTATTTCCTTAATACTTTAAACTGATTGCATGTTACAATATTTTAGATATATTGTGTTACATAAAATATATTTTGCAATAATATTTTAGATATATTGTGTTACATAAAATATATTACTTTAAAAATAAAAATAAATTAAGATTCCTATAATATTTGTGTTAGCTAGGCAATGGCAAATCCAAAACATGAATCATACAAGAAACTCAGCTAAATAATTTTCTGCACTATCATGCAAGCCCAGTGAACTTTGCATTGGCAATTCTATTCTTTGAACAACTCCTGTATTTTTAATTAAAATATTATTGAACTTGAGAAAAATGTGCCACATAAAGGAACATACTGAACTGGAAGTTCCCTGTAGCTATCAGTTGACTTCTCACCACCTCTGAGCCTGCCAAGTACAGATGGATCAAAACAAGCCTCGCTTTAAGTCGGTCACTACTCATCCCAAAGATGAATGTCCAGGTTTTCATATCATCATTTATTAACTGCCAATGTATTCCAAATTATTATTTTAGAAATCAAAGCTGGGCAGTCATTTATTTCTGTACTTTTTAAAAAGATTAGCTCTGGTAATTTCAGATGCTGTGGATTAAGTTTTTTCTTCCAAATGTGGGAAGGTGCTCAAGTCCACCCTCTTCCCTTCTGTGCTGTTCACACCGACCACGTGCATGGCCTTATGAGGAGACCCACAGGCACAGAGCTAAGGCTGTGCAAGGAGGGAGGTGGAGACTGCGGAGTGCAATGAGTGTGATGAGAAGGGCAATGGCCCCTTGTTGCCCTCCAAGGATCCAGCCACGCTGCTTGGTGAACACACGGGGCGCTGCTCTAGGATGCACAGTGCCACCGTGAGTGCTGACCCTGCGGCACCCCACGCATGCAGGACAGACCGCCTACGATGGCCTCAGCCCTGCAGAGTCACCCACAGGGGATCACACGCTGTCTCTAAAGAACAGCATGGAACATGCAAAAGGGAAGCTTCCGAATGCTTCTTCAGCGGTTCCTACTGTCGCCTCCTTTAGAGAAGTGAGGGCTGGATGATTCAGGATAGGAGGTGAGTAGAAAGGGCATCTGTGCTCAAGTGTGTCAGCATGGAAGATCGCCCGCAGGGGTGCGATGGGCAGGACAATGTAGTCTTGGGGCCCTGGCTAGAGCTGGAGGTCACCTCCTGAACGCCCTCTACGCTCTCTAACAAGACACAGAATGGACGTCGGTGAGTTCCCGAGTTTCAGCGGTGAGCCTCAGTCAAAGGCCTGTGTGCTCCGACAGACATTTCCTGGACTGGTGAGCAGCTAAGCCCTGCCTGCAGAGGTTAGAGCTTACCCATCACTCCAAGTTTGGTTGCGAACATCAGCGTGATCCCAATGGGGAGGCCAACCATGTAGTACCCAATGGTATTCACAATGGCTCCAACCTTCTGATTTCCGCTCCCCCTCAGAACACCACTGCTCGTGCACTGCAGGCAGAAAGCATTCCATCAGTCGGCGCTCCTGAAACACTCCCATCTCGTGAGCACTTCATTTCTGTGGGACTCTGACACTAAAACCCATAAGGTGACAGTATCCTTCTAAATAAAATGTGATAACAATATTCAATCTTCCTACCTACCCTGACCTGTCCTCTCAGCTGAAATTTACCACCATCAGAAGAAATCCATAGATCACAACAGGGCTTAGGGAACTACTACATAATACTTACAGCAAGAGCTTCAAAGAGGTGGGAAACAGCATAAATTGGAACCACCTGAGCCACCAGATTAATGACGTCTCTGTTAGGAAAAAGAAAGCACGTGGTGATTAGGAGGACAAAGTGGAGAAAGAAGTATATAGCTTTCTGGCTGGGCGCAGTGGCTCATGCCTGTAATCTCAGCACTTTGGGAGACTGAGGCGGGATGATCACCTGAGGTCAGGAGTTTGAGACCAGCCTGGCCAACATGGCAAAACCCCGTATCTACTAAAAATATAAAATTAGCCAGGCCTGGTGGCAGGTACCTGTAATCCCAGCTACTCAGGAGGCTGAGGCAGGAGAATCACTTGAACCCAGGAGGCGGAGGTTGCAGTGAGCTGAGATCGCATCACTGCACTTCAGCCTGGATGACAGAGTGAGACTGTCTCAAAAAAAAAAAAAAAAAAAAGATATAGCTTTCTGCATATTACAAACATGCACATGCATTGAGGCCAGCAGCCTAGTCAGGGACAGTTCTCCTGTTGCTGGGCCCATAGAGGAAACTAACTGCATGTTTTATCTCATGACTTTTAGAAAAGAATATGCAGCACCACATCCTTGTCTTCAGGAGATATGTTCCAAGACCCCCAGTGGATGCCTGAAATCGCACAGAGGACTGAACCCTAAATACATTGTTTGCCTTATACACACACACCTATGATAATGTTAATTTATAAATTGAGCACAGAAAGAGAGTAACAACAGTAGTAATAAAGTAGGCCATAACCACATGCCGGCATCACCACTTTTGTGCTTTGGGGCTGTTGCTAGCACTGTGAGACCGAAACCATCCATCTGAAATAACTAGCAGGTGGAAAGCTAGTTATTTCAGCTTTGAGTGGAGACGTTGGACAAAGGGATGATTTCATGTCCCAGGTGGGATGTGAGATTTCCTCCTAATACTCTTAACAGCATGCAATTGAAAACTTATGAATTGTTTATTTCTGGAATTTTCCACTTAAGATTTTCAGGGGCCAGTCACGGTGGCTCACGCCTGTAATCCCAGCACTTTGGGAGGCCGAGGCGGGTGGATCACAAGGTCAGGAGATCGAGACCACCCTGACTAACACAGTGAAACCCCATCTCTACTAAAAATATAAAAATTAGCCAGCTGTGGTGGCGGGCGCTGTAGTAGCTGTAGTCCCAGCTACTCGGGAGGCTGAGGCAGGAGAATGGCATGAACCTGGGAGGCGGAGCTTGCAGTGAGCCGAGATCACGCCACCGCACTCCAGCCTGGGCGACAGAGTGAGACTCCGTCTCAAAAAAAAAAAAAAAAAAAAAAAAAAAAAAAAGATTTTCAGACCAAAATTGACTGCAGGTGACTAAACCTTGGAAAGCAAAACCGAGGATAAAGAGGGGCTACTGCATAGTCCATGTGGTCAGTATAGACAAATCAAGTGATTTGATGACACCCCTCCCCCGTTCCCCACCAGCTGAAAAAAAGTTTGGTTGGGCACAGTGGCACACATCTATCATCCCAGCAAGTTTGGATGCTATGATCATCCCTCTTTTAAGATGATGCCACAGGCCAAGTCTGACTGTGTCTCTTAGTAAACCTGAGTGAAGCGCTACAGAGTAAAAATTAAGTTCCCTCTGCGGAACGAAGGTTGGTAAAGGCCATAGATATATTCTGTAGAATTATCCTTGGTTCCTAGAAATGCCACCCCTAAAGCTAGAGACTTGGATTCTAACCCCTACACATGAAGGGAGATGAGAAAAATGCTGCCCTGACCTGCGGAAGCAAGAAATCCACAACACCCTTGGAGTGAGTTTGGTCACTCCAATCTAGAACCTAGAAGACTGTCTGCCAGTAAATACTTGTTTAATTACTAAATGAGAAATCCAGCACTGGGCTGGGCACGGTGGCTCACGCCTGTAATCCCAGCACTTCAGGAGGTCAAGGCGAGCAGATCACCCGAGGTCAGGAGTTCGAGACCAGCCTGACCAACATGGAGAAATCCTGTCTCTACTAAAAATACAAAATTAGCGGGTGTGCATGCCTGTAATCCCAGCTACTCGGGAGGCTGAGGCAGGAGAATCGCTTGAAACCAGGAGGCAGAGACTGCGGTGAGCCAAGATCGCACCATTGCACTCCAGCCTGGGCAACAAGAGCGAAACTCCGTCTCAAAAAGAAAAAAAGAAATCCAGCACTGAACAAGAGGCTCACTTCTTCCTCACCAAAAAGGACAGAAATATAATTATTTTATTCAAATTTTATTTTCTGAATAGGTAACATGCACGTGGTCAAAAAATGGTACAATATGAACAAGATAGTAAGCAAAGTCTTACTGCAATGCCCTTCCAGTTTGCCCCAGTACCAGTACCAGCCCTGCCTCCTCCAGGTAACAATTCTTTTTTTTTTTTTTTTTTTGAGACGGAGTCTGGCTCTGTCGCCCAGACTGGAGTGCAGTGGTGGGATCTCAGCTCACTGCAAGCTCTGCCTCCCGGGTTTACGCCATTCTCCTGCCTCAGCCTCCGGAGTAGCTGGGACTACAGGCGCCCGCCACCTCGCCCGGCTAGATTTTTGTATTTTTTAGTAGAGACGGGGTTTCACCGTGTTAGCCAGGATGGTCTCGATCTCCTGACCTTGTGGTGCGCCTGTCTCAGCCTCCCAAAGTGCTGGGACTACAGGCTTGAGCCACCACGCCCGGCCCAAGTAACAATTCTTAGCACGTTCCATGTTTGTCTAGTGTCTATGAAAATATAAGCAAATACAAATGTATATTCTTGATTTTCCTTTCTATATTCTATAATTTCACATGCAGCATTCTCTATATGATGTTCTGCACCTTGCTTTTTCCACCTGAGATATTATATTCACTTTTTTTTTGAGACAGGGTCTCACTGTCACCCAGGCTGGAGTGGAGCAGTACAAGCATGGCTCACTGCAGCCTCAACTTCTCAGGCTCAAGTGATCCTCCCACCTCAGCCTCTTGAGTAGCTAGGACTACAGGTGCACACCACCATGCCCAGCTAAATTGTATTTTTTGTAGAGATGGCGTTTCACCATGTTGTCCAGGCTGGTCTCGAACTCCTGGGCTCAAGTGATCCTTTTGCCTCAGTCTCCCAAAATGTTGGGATTACAGGCATGAGCCACTGCACCTGGCCTATATTCACTTTTATATTTCACCAAAATATATTCTTTTCAATGTGCTGCTAAATTCTGTCTAACAATATTTTTATTTTGGATTTTTAGATTGCTTTTAATGCATAAGAATGATCTGTGATTTTCTTTTTTATGTGCAAACTTTGGCAGATTTTGGCACCAATGTTATATTTGCTTCATAAACAGAATGCGAAGTTTTCCTTTTCCTGTGCTCTGGGAAATTTTCTGTTTGATCTGTGTTTGCAATTCCCTATGTTTTGAAGATTTTATAAAATCATCCTTTGGAACCTTCTGGCATTGTGCTTTTTGACATTTTAAAATAGCTTTCTCTTATTTCTTACCAGGAAATCAGTTTATTTAGACCTTCTATCTTTTCTAGGGTACATCCTGATCAATTATTTCCCTAGATAATTATCTGTTTATTCCAGGTTTTTAGATTTCCTTGGAAAAAGTCGTGCAAAGTAGTCTCTTAGGATTTTAAAAAACGATTGTGGTCAGTAGTAACGTTCTCCTTTCTTTGTTAGAGGTGTCGTTTCCCGCCCCCCGTGATTAAGTTAGGTAGAGGTTGAGCTCTTTCACCGATTGTACCAGGTTGGGTAGGATCCTGGTCACCTTACAAGTAATTTGATTGTTGAGTTTCTGATGTTTCCTTGTCTCGTCAGTTCTATAGTTTGTGGGCCTCTTGTTTTTCATTCTTTTACTGTGCTCTATGGTTTCCCAAGTGGACAGATTCAGAGTCCAGTGTCTACCATATTCCTTCTGAAACCATCCGTCTATCCTGGTCCTCATAAAGGTCATCCTGATTCCCTTTGTGAAAAAAGTCAACTACTTACTATCACCTTCCCCATTCATTCTGAGTGAGGGAGCTATAAACATCTTTCTATTTGTTTGTTTGTTTGAGACAGAGTCTCACTCTGTTGCCCAGGCTGGAGTGCAGTGGTGCAATCTCAGCTCACTGCACCCTCCGTCTCCCAGGTTCAAGTGATTGCCTCTGCCTCCTGAGTAGCTGGGACTGCAGGTGTGCCTCACCACACCTGGCTAATTTTTTTTTTTTTTTTTTTTTGTATTTTTAGTAGAGACAGGGTTTCCCCCATGTTGACCAGCTGGTCTTGAACTCCTGAACTCAGGCAATCCATCTGCCTCAGCCTCCCAAAGTGTTGGGATTACAGGAGTGAGCCACCATGCCTGGCCTAAACATCTTATTTCCCCGTAACAAAATAGCTGAAGCTGAAAAATGAAAACCAACGATCTGAAGTCAAAAGTCAAATGTGTGAAGAATAAACCATGAAATTAGTTCTGTCCACTCCACCAGCTTTCTGAATCCAGGAAGGCAAAGTCCATTTGCATCTTGTAACTGCTGACAATGGTGTCCCAAATAAGAAGTATCGCCATAAAGTTTCTATATAGTCCGAATGTACACACTAGCATCACCGATGAAGGAAACAAATTCTGCAGAGCAGAGGGGACTTATCCAAGAATTCTTCAGTAATCAATCTGAGTATGTGACTTTTGAGACAGCTCACTGGTGAGATTTTAACTTCAATTCAGTTTGACAAACATATTATGCAACTACTACAAACCGGGCAGTTTGGCTGATACTAAGAAACCAACAGGATTCTTACCATTGGAAACAAAATAATTAACTGAAAATGTAATGCATCGTACTAAAAAGGGCTTTCCACTTTTAAAATACATGACCAGCAGAAGCATAAAATCATCACCAATGGCCATTAAGTTGGCATTGTAGATTATAAATCAGTTCCTACATCTAATATGTTCTTCCCAAGTAACATCAGTGGAGCCTCTGATCTTGCAAATGATTCAGACATCCCTGCTGCAACAACCACAGGCAGCCCCTCTATGATAGCATCTATCCAACTTAACCATTTCTTTTTTAAATTTTTGAGATGGAGTCTCACTCTTGTCACCTAGGCTGGAGTGCAGTGGCGTGATCTCAGCTCACTGCAACCTCAGCCTCCCGGGTTCCGGTGATTCTCCTGCCTCAGCCTCCCGAGTAGCTGGGATTACAGGCGCGTGCCACCATGCACAGCTAATTTTTGTATTTTTAGTGGAGATGGGGGTTTCACCACGTTGCCTGGGCTAGTCTCGAACTCCTGACCTCAGGTGATCTGCCCACCTTGACCTTCCAAAGTGCAAGGATTACAGGCGTGAACCACTGTGCCTGGACTCTTTTTAAAAAACATTCCTAGTTTTAAAAACCTTTTTCTGCTGGCACCTTGCTCTTGGAGGAACCATTTCTTTCTTTTTTTTTTTTTGAGACAGAGTCTTGCTCTGTTGCCCAGGCTGGAGTGCAGTGGCACAATCTCGGCTCACTGCAACCTCTGCCTCCTGGGCTCAAGCGATTCTCCAGCCTCAGCCTCCGAAGTAGCTGGGATTACAGGTGTCTGCCACCACACCCAGCTAATTTTTGTATTTTTAGTAGAGATGGGGTTTCGCCATGTTGGCCAGGCTGGCCTCGAACTCCTGACCTTAGGTGATCCCAAAGTGCTAGGATGACAGGCGTGAGTCGGATGTTTCTTTTTACTGATAATGATTTCAAACAGCAATGTTTCTGAACAGCCTGATTTTAGAGAACAAAATTTCTCAATGAACCATTTCTTTATCACAGATTTCACATTTCAAGAAAATCCTAGCACTCACCGGTCGGTAGTGAAAATGTACCCCACATGATCCTTACAGCTTAACAGCAGGACACTGAAGGCTACAGCAAAGAGCACTGAAGGTAAAAACGGCAGAAGAAACAACACGGTGAGCAAGAAGATCCACAGGAAGTGGGGGAGCCTGGGCTTTGCATGGAGAGACTGCAGCAAGAGCCTCGGGTAAAGGGATCTCAGCACCTGTGATTAGTAGGGAAACGGTGGAGGACTTCCGTGCCTGCTCCATGTCTCCAGCACCCAGAGCGTTTCCTACCCGGACACTGGCAGCCACGCTGAAGCCTGCAGGGACCTAAAATGAAAAGGAAACCTGCAACAACGAATCTGCAGAGTGAGAACACGTGCACAGAAGCAGCCTCAAGTCTCACACCTGGTGGGAAAACTTGGTCCTAAAAGTTTTGAAAAGACTGATTTGCAACATCCCCTTTGTCTAGCTGGGAGCTCCCACGCTACTGTGGAAACTGAATCCCAGGTTAGGATGCTTAGCACAAACTGGGCTTTGCTGCAGAGCTTCCAACCTCTACAACACGAGGGTGCTGCACAACCATGTTCCTCCTCTGAGTGTGGGAGATGGACTGACTCACCAGGAGCCCAGGTTTGTGTTTTTGTTGTTGTTGTTGTTTGTTTGTTTGTTTTTTAATAGGACAGAGGCCAGGCGCGGTGGCTCATGCCTGTAATCCCAGCATTTTGGGTGGCCGAGGTGGACGGATCACTTGCGGTCAGGAGTTTGAGACCAGCCTGGCCAACATGGTGAAACCCTGTCTCTACTAAAAAATACAAAACTTAGCTGGGCGTGGTGGCACATGCCTGTAATCCCAGCTACTCAGCAGGCTGAGGCAGGAGAATCGCTTGAACCCAGGAGGCGGAGGTTGCAGAGAGCCACGATAGTGCCACTACACTCCAGCCTGGGCGACAGAGTGAAACTCCATCTCTAAATAAATAAAATAAAATAGGGACGGGGTCTCATTGTGTCCCTCAGGCTGGTGTGCAGCGGCACAGTCATAGCTCACTACAGCCTCGACCTCCTGGGCTCAAACGATCCTGCAACCTCAACCTCTCAAGTAGCTGGGGTGACAGGCATGGGCTACCACACACGGCACAGTGTCTATTCTGAAAGACTATCAAGGGATCCAGTTTACAAGACAGGAGTGGCACTAAAGGAACTGCAGGGAAGAAACCCTGCATTGTGGTTAGGGATCACAATTCTGAAGCCAGATGGCTATGGCTTGGGTTCAAATCCCAACACAGCCACTTTTATCAGCTGCATCACCCTGAGCAAGTTACTTACCCTCTCTAAACCTCTAGAGTTTTGTTTTATCTGTAAAAGGAGTTGAATCGGCCGGGCGCGATTACGGGCTCACGCCTGTAATCCCAGTACTTTGGGAGGCCGAGGTGGGTGGATCACGAGGTCAGGAGATCGAGACCATCCTGGCTAACACGGTGAAACCCCGTCTCTACTAAAAAACACAAAAAAATTAGCCGGGCATGGTGGCGGGCGCCTGTAGTCCCAGCTACTTGGGAGGCTGAGGCAGGAGAATGGCGTGAACCCAGGAGATGGAGCTTGCAGTGAGCCGAGATCGCACCACTGCACTCCAGCCTGGGTGACAGAGCAAGACTCCATCTCAAAAAAAATAAATAAATAAAAAAGGAGTTTAATCATAGAACCTATCTCATTGGGCTATTGTGGGAACTTAATGAGTCCATACATGCCTAACTGCTTAGAAGAAGCATGTAGGAATTGCTCAATAAAGATTTACCATTACTATTATTTATATATAAAGTTACCACTTGAAAAATTAATATTAATAAGGAAAAAGGAGTCATCACTTGTTGAAACACGAACATTGCCTTAGGATCAGAATGACTAAGGACCAGCTTAAAGAAAATCTGATACACAGATTGGGGAATAAAAAAGTAATAGAAGACTGAGTCTCTGCCTATAAATTCATCAGTAGGGACAAACATAGAGATCATCTGACAAATTATTTATTCATTACAAAGGGAAAGGCAGTAACTTGACAGGAGAAACCTGGCAGGCACCACCTTAACAAAGCAATCAAAGTTAATACTGGCAGGGTGCAATGGCTGTGCCTGTAATCCCAGCACTGTGGAAGGCCAAGGTGGAAGGATTGCTTGAGCCCAGGAGTTTGAGACTAGCCTATGCAACATAACAAGACCAAATTGTTTTAAAAAATTAGCTGGGAGTGGTGGTGCACGCCTGTAGTCCCAGCTACTCAGGAGGCTGAAGTGGGAGGATTGCTTGATCCCAGGAGGTCAGACTGTAGTAAGCCAAGATCAGGCCACTGTCACCAGCCTGGGTGACAGAGCAAGATGCTGCCTCAAAAAGAAAAAAAACCACCGCCACCAAGTAAAAAGGTAGTATCACCAACACTGAGACAGATCAACATTATGTGTCTCCTGATACGGTGTACTAAGGAGGACACAGCATCACTTCTCTAGCTTTCCTGCCCAAAACGGACAATCTAAATTTATTTATAAGGAAACATCAGCTGCACCACACTGAGTGAACTTCTACAGATAATGGCCTATGTTCTTCAAAAATGCCAAGGTCAAGAAAGACAATGGAACAATGAAGATCTGTTCCAGATTAAAGGACACTAAAGATGCTAGGGGAAAATTAGTGATAAGGGACATTACCAGAACAATTGATATTGTTTTGAATTGACTGTATTGATATTTTATTTGAGCATGGACTATGTAGATAGACCAGACAGAATAAATGTGGCAAAACCGGTGAACCTGAGGAAAGCGCATACATCTTTCTTTTGACTGAGAAGAAATGTAAGTGTAAATTCTTACAAGCCTATTGGAAAGCATATGGAAACATATTCAAAAGACATAAAATCGTGCCTTTGTTTCTCTTTTATGAATCTTAAAGAAATAATCAGACAAGTATATGAAGATATTTGTCCTAGGATGTTCCTTGAAGAGTTGTTAAAATTGAAACACTGGAAATAAACTGTTCAACCATAGGAAATCGATTTTAAAAGTATATCACATATAGTGGAATCCTATATACCATTAAGCATTTTGACTTAGATATAGTTAATGAATTTACTCAAACATAAAATGCAAATAAAATACTAAAAGTGAAGTAAAAAATCTGTGTTAAAAAACTGCCAAGGATAGAAGAACAAAAACAAAAAACACAGGTCTGCAAGAGAATAATTCTTAAAGAAAACAAGAAATGTGTACTCTATGTACTTTTAAAACATAACCAATATCAGAGGGAAAAAAATCTAAGTGTTAATACTGCAAAAAATGCCAAGCATATCTGCTGGCTTGAGTTTCTGCCCACATTACAAACTCCCTGTTTTTTAATTTTACATTTCTAAAATGGTACTTGCTTCCTTCAGAATCTCCAGCTGATGTTTTCAGGAAAATAAAGTCAAAGAAAAGCCTCCTAACGACTGGTGTTCTCTATGATCAAAATTTCCTCCCCTTTAAGGTTGAATAATACTCCACAGTATGCGAAGAACCCATTTTGTTTACCCGCGGACATATAGGTTGCTTCCACCTTTTGTCTACTGTCAGTAATGCTCCTGTGAACACAGTTAACAAACACCCCTTTAAGTCGGGTGTGGTGGCTCACGCCTGTAATCCCAACACTTTGGGAGGCCAAGGCAGTTGGATCGCCTGAGGTCACAAGTTCAAGACCAGCCTGACCAACATGGTGAAACCCTGTCTCTACTAAAAATACAAAAGTAGCTGGGCGTGGTGGCAGGCACCTGTAATCTCAGCTACGTGGGAGGCTGAGGCAGAAGAAATGCTTGAGCCCAGGAGGTGGAGGTTGCAGTGAGCCAAAATCACACCATTGCACTCCAGCCAAGGCAACAAGAGTGGGACTCCGTCTCAAAAAAAAAAAAAAATCCCTTTAAGACCCTGCTTTCAGTTGTTTTGGGGATCTACCTAGGAGTAGCCACACTGTGTTTTCCGAGGCTTCAGAACCAGGCAGGAGCGGGCACAGTGACACAGGCAGCTTGATGTTTATGGCCATACCCCCAGCCTCACCCCTCTGCTATGCCACCCAGCTGGCCCCTCAAGGTATCTGTGTTGTGACAACTGAAAAAGATTCTAAAAGTATGGAAACAAAATCAAATCTTTCAAGGGAAGATTCAGCTGGGAGCTGCGTTAGGAGACAGAGAACCAGCAGATCACGTGCAGTTTCTCTCCAGCTCCCCTTCCGTTCCCAGGGAAGATCCAGCTGTAGCAGAGGTACCCTCCCAGGCTCAAGGATGGGATTTGACTTTTGTTCATCGTTTCACAAATGATTCATGTACAAACGCCTATGCTCATCCATGGACTCTTTCAGATACCGAGCAAGGAAAACGCCTGGCACCTCCCCACAACTCCCCTGCTTACCATGTACACAACGATGGCCAGTTCATACACGATGGACTGAGCGCCCAGCTCCACCATGCCAAGGATGCCTGGTGAAAAGAGACAGCTGTCGCCTTGCACCCAGACAGGGCCCCCGGGTTCCCACCAGTCCCCGTCATCCGTCCTCATACAGACCGCTGAGGAAGCTCCCGACCTCATAGGCCCACCACTCCATGCATAGCATGAGCATGCTGGGGACGGCCAGGCGGAGGAAGGAGGCCCAGTCCTGCAGGCACTCGAGGGACCAACCTGTGGGCGGGACACACACATTTCCAGGAGATCTGGCCATCGGGCTGGAATTCAACCCGAGACAAAACCCACGTCCCAGTTGGAAGACAAAAGGGCAGTCGTTACCTCCCCATGTAGCTTGATGCAGTTTTTTCCCAAGGATGTAGAAAAAGAGGAGTAGAGCCAGGGTGTACTGGGAAATCAAATTTGCCACTGCAGAGCCTCTGGAAAGAACCGTCCCAGTGAGAGGGAGGCACCTTCCTGCGCCTCTCCCTGCCCCACTCGGTGAGGAGGGAGACTCATCCCTTCCCGTGCCGTCCTCAGCAGACCAAGGTCTTCTTCCCAGAGCAGCCTCACCCTCCAGCCCTGACAGTGCTTTCCACAGTGTGCAAGAAAGAGACCACGTGTGAACACAAGAACCAGCTAAAGAGCCCACTCTTCTCCCTCCTGGAAAAACCACATGCAAGTCATCCCTTCTCCCTGTCCCAAGAGTACATTGGACTCACATCATCCCAAGATGCAGCTGATGGAGAAACAGATAGTTGGCGAGGGCATTGACAAGGTTGGCTGCAACTCCAGTTACGATCTGGGGCAGTAGAATTCCCTGGAACAAGGACACCGCATATGCCATCCTTGAGATCCACAGAATAGGACTGCCCTTCTGCTACCCAAGCACACAGGCTCCAGCTGGCCTGCTCAGTGGGTGTCACAGAGCAGGGGGGCTTAACTGGGGAGGCCACGTCCTTGTTGCTCCTGCCTTTCCACTCTCCCATCCCTTTCTCTTCCTTTTCTCTTTGAGGTATAAAGTGCGGAGTTCTGGCCACAGAGAGACACGGTCAAGATATGTTCAGCAGCAGAGAAGGAAGAAGATAAATGGCTTATTTCCAACATTGCAAGGACTGGCAGGGGCTAAATGGGTCAACAAGCCATCTTTGACACTGGACGATAGGAGAAAATGAGAATACTTTCTTGACCAAAATAGAAATTCAAAAAATTGACCTAAGGTCTTAAAGAAACTAGAGTTCTTTTCTAGAATATGGAAGGGATTCCAACATATCTAACTGTCAAAAGTACAGGACCGGAGAAACATCCAGACTATTTGGTGTGTCAAAGTAAGACAGGGCGTGAAAGTAAAACTACATCAGACCAAGGAAGTCAAACTCTGTTCTGCTCTGCATCCGGCTAGAATAGCAGACGCAGATAAAGTCAGTGCAAACGTAAGAGGAAACCTTTCTCCCAAGGTCACGCTGTCCCCATAAAGTGTCATTACTCCCCTAGTAGAATGACGAGTGCTTTCTGACTCATTTAGAAACTGTGTTCTCTAAAATCACCCTGTTCGGAAACTGCTGTTTGAAATCACATCAGTAAAAAGAGAACACCCCACTCTTGCCTGGAGGCTGAAAATCACTTTAACACAAAAAAGTAAGTCTCAATTTGAACCCAGGCACAGAGCTTCGTGGGAGCTCCTGGATGTGGCATTCTACATCTGTCCACCCTCAACATCCTTCTTAGCCTTGAGTTCCCAAAGGAGGAGCACCGGGTCCACGTCACAGCCCAGACCTGGTGTTGGGCCCCTCACTCACAGATCTGCTCGGTGCCTATCAAACCGTGGTTTCGATGTGTTTAATAATGTCACCTGAGCCCCACCCTTCTTCAAACCTTTATAATAACTTTTCTTCCTTTGGTGAGGCATCCCCCGGCCCCTTTAGTCTCTCTCATTGCCACAGGTTGATAAATCGAACTGCAAACCCACTGGCCTGCAGGCCTGTCTCTGGTGGTCTCAGGCTGACGGGGCCAGGACAATGGTCTTGGCCGATGACTTGTGTAGGCCACATATTTATGGGGAGGCCCTGGTTAGTTTTTAGCAAGGGAATTAGTGATCAGATTTACTTTTCAGGCAGATGGCAGTGGATGGAGACAGGTTAGGGTCCTCTGAAATGACACAGAGGACAAATGACAAGAAATGAATTCAGGGCTGGGCGTGGTGGGTCACACCTGTAATCCCAGCACTTTGGGAGGCCAAGGTGGGTGGATCACCTGAGGTCAGGAGTTTGAGACCAGCCTGGCCAACATGGTGAAACGCCGTCTCTACTAAAAATACAAATACTAGCTGGGCATGGTGGCACACGCCTGTAGTCCCAGCTAGTTGGGAGGCTGAGGCAGGAGAATCACTTGAACCTGGAAGGTAGAGGTTGCAGTGAGCTGAGATCACATCATTGCATTCCAGCCTGGGCAACAAAGTGAGACTCTGCCTCGAAAATAAAAAAGAAAAGAAAAGAAAAGAAAGAAATGAATTCAGGTGGTGGCACTGAGAATTGGGAGGAGCAGGCAGAAGCTAAAGGACCAGGTGACTGACCAGATGTGGGAGGGAAGGAAAGATGGAGTCAAGGATGTGACAAGGACAAAAAGGACAGGTTACTGGGAGTGAAAATGGGGAGGCCACGCAATTCCACCCATTGCGATGGAATGGAAGAAGGCAGAGGAGCAGGCTCGTGGGAGGGTGAGAGGAGCTGGCCAAGCCTGCAATATGCATACGTCTCCATGCCCAGTGGAGTGACCTTCTCCTCTAAGGCCCTCTTGACTCTCCTACTTGAAAGTCTGTCTTCCCCAGTACCATCTGGCTCTCTTCACACCCTCCACCCTCTCCGAGAGCATTCACTTTCTCCAAACTCCCAGCTGCTTCTCTTTGATGCTACGCTCAGCTAAAGGTCACCCTGTCTTCCTAGGGAAGGGCCCAGGGCAGAAACTCCTTCCACCCTGGGGGCCCGACAGCCCCTGCCATTTCTATAGAACCCACCCATCATCCCATCTCCCACTGCTCCCACAACGCAAACCCTTCATCACAGACCTTCACCATCATTTGTTTGGATCCTGTCCATAACTCTCACCTCTTCCTCTCCCAATTAGTTAATTTCCCAAAACTAAATGCCCCAGCAGAGAACACAAAGCCTGACCGTGGGCCAGCCCGCCTCTCGATGCCATCATCTCACTGTGTCCCCTCCCAGCACAGTGGCCTAACGAGACTCTGCGGGCCCCAGCCCCTAGAAACAGGCATCCTCTCTGTCTGGGATGCCCTGCCTTCCTTCCTGACCTTGGAAACCCCACGTGTCCTCTGTAACCAAATTCAAAGCTCCCAATCCCTCTCAGCTCGTGGCTCCTACTTCCAGGCCTTTCCCTGTGCCCCAGAGAACAGGAGAGAAGACTTTCACACTGTCCTCAGCACATGTGTCCTCAGGTCACATCAGACCCTGAGGTTAGGGCCACCGCAGTTGTTGGGGGACTGAGTCCGGGAGAAGGCCTTGCAGCGTGCTAAGGTATCCATGCTGCCTTAGCAAGGGTCTAGATCAAAAGGAGACAGCCCAGAGCCGGATGAGATGTGTGGGTTTCCTTCTCTACGCCTATTTCTGAGATGTCATTCTAAATACTAATAGGGATTCTAAATATTCTTGTTTTGTTGATAGAGCAACATCCTGGCCGGATGCAGTGGCTCACACTTGTAATCCCAGCACTTTGGGAGACTGAGGCAGGAGGATTTCTTGAGCCCAGGAATTTGAAACCAGCCTGGGCAACATAGCAAGATCCCATATCTACTTTAAAAACGTTTTTTTTAGTAGGGTAATATCTTAACTTTAAGAACACTGCATAGGTGGGAAACTTCCTTTCTTCCTCCTTCCATCCTGGCCCTTGCTGTTGCACATCCCTGGAGAGCCCACCAGTGCGGCCGGGACCCATTGCCGGGTACCCCTGTTTACCTGGACTTATCTAGAAGAATGTGGAGAGTCCCACATATGCTGATTTCATAAATCTACCCCTTCCGAGCCAGGGCCTTTGGCCGTGACTGTTTAATCACATAGGAGTTCTGGCTGACGTTAGGTGTCATGAGAGTTTGAGCTCTTACATCCTTGCTGAGAAAAGTGGGGCCATTCAGACAGAACAGAGCAGACAGGTTGGTTCCCTCTCCGCCAGACGAGCCGCCCCCAGCCTGCACTCTGTCTCGGGAGCAAACAGGTATACACCCTTCTTTCCAGGACATTGGTTAAAATGCAGAGCCAAGGAACACTGCGGCTCTGAGCCCACCCTGCCAATGACAATATTTCCAAGTGGAAATTGGATAAGTTTTCCAGAGCCAAATATAATATGTTCTTTCCTTGATATCACTTAACAAACCTCTGACATCTGAGTCGTGTGTGCACAACACTGAAAAAATACCTTTCAGTGGCTCCCAGCAGTGAGCTCCCTCCACCCTGGTGTCCCTGGTCCTGGAGTATCTTCAGGGCCCCCACTCCCAGAAAGGTACAAACTCCCATTAGCCTCCCAAAGGAAGAGAACAGTCAGTATTACCTGGTTGAGCAAATATTTAACTTGTAGCATATAAAGAAAGGTTGCCTACAAGAGAACAAGAGAGATGAATGTTAATGTTTCAGCCTTGCCACACAGCAGTGAGGTCACACGGCAGGGAGCTGGGAGCCACAGCCAAGGCTCGGCTGCCCTCTGCTCCCGCACGGAGCCACAGAGGCTGCCGTCTCAGGACAGGGCTGGGGCCAGGGGCTTATGGCCCGGGGGCTTCCCACATCTCCTTTATGGGTGAATATGCCCCAAGCATATTCCCTCTGTCTGGCAAAAGGAGGTGCAGGACTCTTGTGGGGACACTGGCATGGAGAGGAGGCCCTGGGCACACTCCAGATGGGCACCTCCATATAGACTGGTCCTATGTGGTGGAATCATGAAAGACTGTCACATTTACAAGGTTTCAGGACAAATAAGTGAGCACACTGTCAATTCTGAGGGCAAATGGTGTCCCTAGATCCATATATTGAAGCCCTAGTCCCCAGTGTGACTAACTGGAGGTCCTCAAAGGGAAATAAAATTAAAATGAGGTCATTAGGGTGGGGCCCTAATCCAATAGGACTGGTGTCCTCATAAGAAGACAGGAGACACCAGGGTATGAATGCATAGGGGACAACCTGCAGAGGGTGGCCGTCTGCAGGTCAAGGAGAGAGGCCGCAGAGGACACCAACCCTGCTGCGCCTTGACCTTGGACTTCCAGCTTCCTGAACTGTAAGAAAATAAACTTCTGTTGTTTAAGCCCCCTAGTGTGTGGTATTATATTATGGAAGCCACCGCAGACTAATTCAGCTACAGTCTCCAGCTGAATAACAAACACTTAGCTCTCAGGCCAGGCGTGGTGGCTCACACATGCAACCCAACACTGTGGGAGGCCAAGGCAGACAGATCGCTTGAACCCAGGAGTTCGAGACCAGCCTGGGAAACATGGTAAAATGCTGTCTCTACAAAAAATACAAAAATTAGCTGGGTATGGTGGTGTGCACCTGCAGTACCAGCTAATTGGGAGGCTGAGGTGGGAGGATCACTTGAGCCCGGGAGGCAGAGGTTGCAATGAGTGAAGATTGTGCCACTGCACTTCGGCCTGGGGGACAGAGTGACAACCTAGCTTAAAAAAAAAAAAAAAGCAGCCGGGCGTGGTGGCTCAAGCCTGTAATCCCAGCACTTTGGGAGGCTGAGCCGGGCGGATCACGAGGTCAGGAGATCGAGACCATCCTGGCTAACCCGGTGAAACCCCGTCTCTACTAAAAAATACAAAAAAAAAAAATAGCCGGGCATGGTGGCGGGCGCGTGTAGTCCCAGCTACTCGGGAGGCTGAGGCAGGAGAATGGCGTAAACCCGGGAGGCGGAGCTTGCAGTGAGCTGAGATCCGGCCACTGCACTCCAGCCTGGGTGACAGAGCAAGACTCCATCTCAAAAAAAAAAAAAAAAAAAAAAAAAAGCAAGACCCTGTCTCTACAAAAACCAAAAAATTAGCCAAGTGTGATGACTTGTGCTTGTAGTTCCAGCTACTCAGGAGGCTGAGACAGGATGATGGCTTGAGACCAGGAGGTCAAGGGTGCAGTGAGCTATGACAATGCCACAATGCCCCTGCACTTCAACCTGGGTGACAGCATGAGACCCTGTCTCAAAAACACCAAACAAACAAACAAAAAAAACCACTTAGCTCTCATTGTTCATTGACCACACACTGCTGTGTCAAACATTAACCCATGCTTAACGGTTCTGTGTGGTCAAAATCAGCAGACCAAAAAAGTCTAAAGGTTCTAAGTGACACCCTCAGGGGTTCTCAGATGGGTGAGACTTTGCCCTTGTTTACAATAAAAGTTTGCACTCTTCTCTATGGATGATTCTGGAGGTCTCTCCAGCGCTACTCCAGACCTCCTGGAGTAGCCTCAGTCTTGGTGTTCCTCGAGACAAATATCTGTTGTGTCCTTAACAAGCATAAATAAAAACAGGCTTCCTTGATGGCACCAACACCACCGATAAGAATCATCTAAGGGCCGGGCGCGGTGGCTCACGCCTGTAATCCCAGCACTCTGGGAGGCCGAGGCGGGCGGATCACAAGGTCAGGAGATCGAGACCATCCTGGCTAACATGGTGAAACCCCGTCTCTATAGAAATACAAAAAATTAGCCGGGTGTGGTGGCGGCGCCTGTAGTCCCAGCTACCCGGGAGGCTGAGGCAGGAGAATGGCGTGAACCCGGGAGGCGGAGCTTGCAGTGAGCTGAGATCCGGCCACTGCACTCCAGCCTGGGCAACAGAGCAAAACTCCGTCTCAAAAAAAAAAAAAAAAAAGAATCATCTAAGACTGAGCCAATGCACTGAGCTCACAGATACGGTGGCTACCTTTCACCCACCGACCCCAAGAAGGCAACCTCTTAGCCCTTAAGCACTTACAGGAAGAGCTGGAATGAAGATCGTGACATAGGTCTGGGTAAGCCTAAATAACGAAAAGAAAAACAAAAACAAAAACTGTGATGGAGGCCTCTGTTTCCAGGGAAAGGTGGGCAGAAGAAAATAACTAAAACTGCCTTTTGCATCCTTGGCTCTTTCCAAATTAATAGGCTTAAGTTGCTGGAGCAGGCCGCGCGCGGTGGCTCACGCCTGTAATCCCAGCACTTTGGGAGGCCGAGGTAGGCAGATCATGAGGTCAGGAGTTCGAAACCACCTGGCTAACACAGTAAAACCCCGTCTCTACTAAAAATACAAAAAATAGCCGGGTGTGGTGCCTGCCGGGTGTGGTGGCAGCTGCTGTAGTCCCAGCTACTCGGGAGGCTGAGGCAGGAGAATCGTTTGAACCCGGGAGGAGGAGGTTGCAGTGAGCTGAGATCATGCCATTGCACTCCAGCCTGGACGACAGGGCGAGACCCCATCTCAAAAAAAACAAAAGAAAGAAAGAAAAAATTGCTAGAGCAAATGTGAAAATTTACATATAGAGCTTGTCATCTTATAACCCAGATAACTCTTCTTGGTTATTTGATGTCTTTATGTCTAGGACAGGGTTTTTCAACCTCAGCACTATGGCCACGTAATTCTCCGCTTGTTGTGGGGTGCTGTCCCGAGCACTGCAGGATGTTTCACAGCCTCCTTGGCTTCTACCAGGAGCACCCGCCTACTGCCAGCTATGATAACCAGAAATGTCTTCAGACGTTGCCAAATGTCTCCTAGGTTCAGAGCCGCTGGTCTAGATTAGAGTTTTAAAAGCTCTTACCCAATTAAATCACTGGTTCTCAAACTTGGCAGCACATTAGAATTACCTAGGGTGCTTTGAAAGATCCCGATACCCAGGCCTCACCCCAGACCAATTAAAACAGAATCCTGGCCGGGCATGGTGGCTCATGCATTTTGAGAGGCCGAGGTGGCAGATCCCATGAGGTCAGGAGTTTGAGGCCAGCCTCACCAACATGATGAAACCCCGTCTCTACTAAAAGTTCAAAACTTAGCCAGGCGTCGTGGCGGGCGCCTGTAATCCCAGCTACTCGGGAGCCTGAGGCAGGAGAATTGCTTGAACCCGGGAGGCAGAGGTTGCAGCGAGCCAAGATCGCACCACTGCACTCCAGCCTGGGGCACAGAGCGAGACTTGGTCTCAAAAAAAAAAAAAAAAAACAGAATATTGAGTGATAGGGAGCAGGGGCACAGGTGGATTTGAAAGCACCCAGGTGATTTTAATATCAACCAAGGTCAAGAATAACCAAGCTTTGAGCAAACGTCACAAACTACCATCCCACATGCAGAGTGCTTGCAAATCTATTTTCATTTAAAACTCTTAACCATGCAAGTCACCCAGGAGGGGAGGGGGAGTACATCTTAGGTGCCAGGTGAGGAAAGTACTAAGATCTGGGAGACGTCAGCCAAGGAGAGATTAGCACCACCTTGGTGTGCAGCCTTGTCCCTGGCCTTGGCTGCACCCAGACAGGATAATCTTTCTGTGGGATGGACACACAGTCCCGCCGCGACAGGTTCCATCTTACCTGGACACATTCGGGTTTTGTCTGAAGAGCAGCAGGATGTGCTGGGTGTTGAGAAACAGCGCCCAGCAGGGGAAGCAGCAGAGGAGCAGAATGAGTGCACTCCGCTGTAGGATCACGCCCACGTACTTCAGGTTCTGGCTCCCATATGTCTGGGGTGCACACAGCCAAAATGAACCCATTAGCACAGACCCAGCACCCCAGCTGTTCCCTGAAAGCCTTCAATTGTGCCTCATAAAGAAGCAGGTTGGCTGGGTGAGGTGGCGCACGCCTGTAATCCCAGCTACTCAGGAGGCTGAGGCAGGAGAATCGCTTGAACCCAGGAGGCAGAAGTTGCAGTGAGCTGAGATCACGCCACCGCACTCCAGCCTGTGGGGCAGAGCAAGACTCCTTCTCAAAAAAAAAAAAAAAAAGAAGCCCACGGCCCTAGAGACTTTGCCCTAGTGTTCAGGTAGGATGAGGATGGTGTGAAGGATGCTTCTCAAACTCAGCTTCCATTAGTATCACCGGGGGATCATTTTCAAAACTCTGATGCCAGGGTCTCACTAATGACATTCTGGACTTAATTCACCCAGGGCAGGATTCAGAGATCCATACCTTTTTTTAAAAAAAATTCTATTTAAAAATTTTTTTCTTTTACACAAGTAAACAATCTGAAATTCACACTTCATTTATTTTTAGAGACTGGAAAAAATTTTTTTTTAGGGAGGCAAAGGTTACAGGGAGCCGAGATCCCACCACTGCACTCCAAGCTGGGCAACAGAGCCAGAGTCCGTCTCAAAAAAAAAAAAAAAAAAAAAAAGGCAGGCTGGGCATTGTGGCTCATGCCTATAATCCCAACATGTTGGGAGGCTGAGGTAGAAGGATTGCTTGAGCCCAGGAGTTTGAGATCAGCCTGTGCAACATGGTAAAACCCCATCTCTACAAAAAATACAAAAACTTAGCTGGGTGTAGTGGCGCATGCCTGTAATATCAGGTACTTGAGAGGCTGAGGCAAGAGGATCGCTGGATCTCAGGAGTTCGAGGCTGCAGTGAGCAATGGGTGTGCCACTGCGGCCTAGCCTGAGCGACAGAGCAAGCCTCTGTCTCAAAACAAAACAAGCCAAATGTTGCACATCTTTTCAAGTTGTGCACATCTCCTCCAGCTCCAGGTTCAGTGACATCTCTGATAGTCTGAAATTAACCAGAGGAACTACTTACACCCCTGGAATCGGCAAACACTGCCAGTCATGTGTTTCCCTCCTTCCGCTTTCACCCTCCTTCCCCTTTCACTCAAGACCTGGTTGCTGAACATTTACCAGCCTGCCCCTGGGTGGGGCCAGGCAAGCTGGGTTTTAACAAGCCCTCCAAGTTCAATGCACGCTCAATTTTGAGAGCCACAGAACTATACCAAATTCAAACGTAGGGAGCAATAGAAGGGAATTTTACAAAATGTCCCCTATTTGATCAAAATATAGTGTAAGGCAGTTGTGCAGACAAAAACTAGTTGACACAGCTGAAAGAAACCCAGTGACATTTCAAAGAAAGCAGGCCAGGAGAAGAGGAGTTGCTGGCCGATAGGCGCTGCAGGTGCTGGCTGCTGGACTCTTCCTGCCACTGGGGCTCTTCCATCCACACTTGAGAACAGATGTCTGAGGTCACTGTGAGCGTGTGACCACTTCCATTTACCTGGGAGATGAGGGTGTCACAAGCAGAAGATAAGCCGAATCCCACGGAGACCCCAGTGACATTGATAACCTGCAAATAAACCCAAAGATAAGGCCCTGTAGAATTAAAGGAGGAAAGGAAGACAAAACCCCTGTGTCTGTTGATGAGAACCTGCAAAGCTCCTCCTTCAGCATTCACAAGTCAATTTTACCAACTTTGTTAGCTGCCTGGACCCCGCTCAGACTGAAGCCATTCTCACAGGTTTATCAAGAATTCTGGACAGAACTATTATATATATATGTGTGTGTGTGTGTGTGTGCATGTGTGTGTGTGTGTATATATATATATACTTTTTTTTTTTTGAGACAGAGTCTCAGTCTGTCGCCCAGGCTGGAGCGCAGTGGCGCAATCTCGGCTCACTGCAACCTCTACCTCCCGCGTTCAAGCGATTCTCCTGCCTCAGCCTCCCGAGTAGCTGGGACTACAGGCGCGCACTACCACAACCAGCTAATTTTTGTATTTTTAGTAGTGATGGGGTTTCACCATGTTAGCCAGAATGGTCTCAATCTCTTCACCTCATGATCTGCCCACCTTGGCCTCCCAAAGTGCTGGGATTACAGGTGTGAGCCACCCCGCCCGGTCCAGAACTACAGTATTAATCAGGCTGCACTTTGACCCACTTCCTTATAACTGAAAGTCATGTGGCACCAGACACTGACCATGTACATCCCCATTGTTCCTACCAGACACTGGCCACATGCATCCCCACTGTTCCTACCACACACACTGGTCACGTGCATCCCCACTGTTCCTACCA
>NC_045449.1:21630608-21702546 GCF_002776525.5 Piliocolobus tephrosceles
ACATTGATGGCTTGAAATAACATCTATGGTTTTTTCCTTCTCTTTGTCATTCTGATTTTATTCCTCCTTTCTTCTTTACCTTTTGATTTTGAATCATGAAATTTCCAATTTGAAACCATATTTGACCTATTAAAACAGCAGTTTCGTGTGGTTCAAAGTACATAAGACATGAGATAATTCTTAGGTGATATTTCAAGACAATAATCTGATGTTAATTTCCCAAATATCAAGATGGTATTTAGTCATATTTCTAAAGATCTTCCACTGAAAGCTGTCTTGTACTATGAGCTACATGTAAGATATAGGCTAGTTGCTAAGTGAGCAGAAACAGTATAATTATGGGTTATAGTGGTATGCGGGTCAGGAGTATAACATGATTTTTAAATCCCTGCATTATTTTGTAATGCATGTATGCTGAAGAAGATTTAGAAAGGCATAAATCTGGCCGCCTGCTCTGGACTAAGAAAAAACCGCCCCAGCCCGCTGTGCACCCTGCCAGGTCCCTTCTCCCAGCTCTGAGACGGCATCTGGGCCCTCCTCGTGGCTCAGCGACCACCAGTACCTCCTCAGAGCTCTGAGACCCCAGTTGAGCCCCCTCCCCTGAGCTGCACATCCCCACAACCTCTCAGCCCTTGCTCCTCCTCCTGGGCACAGCTACTTCCTCTGCATCACAAAACTTATGCTCCTACTTGTCCAGCCTCAACCCCTGCATTAAATCCCTCTGATTTACCTCGTGGGGTTTGTTTTCCTAAGTGGCCCCAAGCGATAGAAACCACTGGAGTCACCGAAGCAGAGGTAGGTGAAATCCTGCCCCAGGTCCCATCAGGGAGTGCTTTTGAGTCCCTTGGACCCCAAAGTCAACTGTGTTCTTGGGCTCCGCCTGCCCATGCCTCTCCTCGCCTCACATGGGGTGGGCCTCCTGCGAGGAAAAGGTACCCTGGGCAGTCTCTACCTGGCTCTAAGGGGGGCTGTTCCCTCTCCTGTGTCCGAGTCACCTGAGACTTTTACATCTCACACAAATAAGCTGACGGGTAGGTCGTGCTGTTGGCGCTAAGCCTGCCAGAGACCATCTTCCTGCGCCATACCTGGGTGCCTCTTACTCCCACCCTGCGCTACCCCAAACCCAACTGAAATCAACCCACTGCTGGGAGTGGAGAGCTGCCCAGGCAGTGGGCCCAGGGGTCTCATGCCCGTAGTGCTGGGGCAGGGCTAGGATTGGAGATTCCATGGGGTGCTGTGTGCACCTGGGCGAGGCCCCGCAGCTTCAATGCCTCCATGAGACATAACAGGAAAAGCTGAGGTCCTGGGCGTCCGTCTTGGCCAGGCACAGCGGGTTCTGAGCAGTAGCCCATTTTTCTTCTTGAACTTGAGCAGGAAAAGGGTGGAGCAGGGGAGGGAGGGAGGCTGCCTCTTAAGGTGGCGCAGGGTGCAGGGTCTTCTGCAGGCAGGTGCCAACAACCTTACAGCTGCCTTTCAAGAGTTCAGGGGGGACCAACAGTGAATGGGGCTGGCACAGGGCTTGCAAAAGAGATGGAAATCACTGGCCTTTCCTTCCATGCCCTGTGCTGGTTTGCAGGGAGCAGATGAACAGGCTCAGCCCAGGGGGAAGAAGCTGGGAGCAGAGGCCACTGTGATTCCAGGCAGATCACACAGACTTACTTCTAACCACACTCCATGACACCAAGTAAGGCCAGTGAGATGAGCACCTCTAGAGGCAGTGATTGCTTTTGCAAGAAGGCTGCCTGGGTCCCCCAAGCCTGGTGGCAGGCCTGACTTCTGTTCCAGGCTGATCCTCAAGGAGAAAGATGTGCATTTGTGGCTGAGAGCCAGCTCTCTGCCTGTTTTCTCTTGTGCTGGACAGGCATCTGTGATTACCAGGGACAAACCAATTAAACTGCTCTGAGGCAGCCATAGGGATCCTTGGCAACCTGCCTGCAGGTGCTCCCCAGGTGCCAACACTTCCTACTAGCGGTGACACTGGCTCTTGCCACCTTCCTCCCGCTCTGTCCAGAGCCATGTGACTAGTGGCAGGGAAAGTCAGCCTGCATGTCTGACAATCAGGATCTGAGAGTGAAGGTGGGAGCAGGGGCCCTGTCATGCCTGTGAATTTCCATGTCTTGTATGTGGGCTGAGGCCATATTGCCCTCTTTTCCTCCACCCTGAGAGGAGGTATGGCACAGGCTTTGAGTACTGAACTAACACCAGGTTCAGCACCAGGCTACAGGCCTCTGAGCCCCCTCACCATGGTCACCACAAGGGAATCTTTTCTCTCCCAATCACCTAGAGGAAGGCTGGGCCTCCTGGAGCAGAGCAGCACGGGGAAAGCAGCCCTGGGCCTCCTGAAGTCCTAGGTAGGCAAACGAAGACTGCAGAGAGAGCCCCCCTTTCAAATTAGTGGTGAAATGGTTTCACATCACTGGAAGGGTATAGAAATCTGTAGTCAAGATCTGTAAAATGTAGATTTTGGCATACAGCGACTTAAGACAATCCTGCCTGGAACAGGTCCTGGCGTCCCATTGGTGCTCAATATACTGCCAATGACATGGATGAATTAAGGGAGGCCAAGTGTATAAGTTATTTTGTGAAACCAAAATCATGCCTTTGTTTTTCCCCTATGCAAGCAAAGACCCACATAGGTATAGCAGAGGGGAGCCTTTTACACTCTAGGGCTCATGCAGGAAACTGGATTGTAGGTCGGGGAGTTTGGGGTGGAAGGGACCTTAGAAGCTGTTGCTGTCTAAATATCTTTCTCCCATTTTACATAAAGGAATACACAGGGTCAGAGGAAGGAGGACCTGTGTCCAGCCCCTGTGTTCCCCACTCCTGGGCAGATGCTTACCCAGTGCAGTGAGAATGTCTGTGAGGGGGACTTGTCAGCTCCACTGCTCGGCACTGATTTTGATCAGCATTTCCCCAGTGGCAAGGAGGCACTTAGTGACCTTGTGCCTGAGGGGGATCCCAATGTCCAGCAGCTGGCTCAGGAGGGCCAGGTAGCAGGAGTGGAGGCCCTGTGTGATGAGGGCTTAGGCTTTGGGCTTCAACGCTCAGCTCTCAGGGACCACAGTCCCTGGGCCTAGCTTCAGAGCAGAGACAATGTTATAAATAGCCTCCTGCAAGGAGAAAGGGCAAGGTTGGTGCAGTCATCCTAACTAGAGAGACCTAGCAGAGAGACAGACCTGGGAGAGCTGGCTCTCATCATTCCTCTTTCCTGTTGTCAGGTCTCTCATCCTCTCCTTCGGGTCTTAGAGGATCTGCCCCACCCAGTTTCACGCTCCTCCCTGCTCCCCATGGCTGCAGTCAGTATGCCCCCCATCCTGCTTCCAGTTGGGCATTTGAGGAGATCCACCTCATTGGCCTTTCCCACCCTTGCTCTCACATCCTGGCTTTCAGACATCCAGGCTGACTTCCTTTGCCACTAGTCCAGTGGCTCTGGGCAGAGCTGGAGGAGGGTGGCAGAATCCTGTGGTATCCCTTGGAGGAAGTGCTGGCACCTGGGGACCACCTGCAGGCAGGTTTCCAAGGATGCCTTATGGCTGCATCAGAGCTGTATAATGGGCATGTCCCTGCCAACCAGATGTTTATCCAGCACAAGGAAGGGAATATAGCTGCCTCCCAGCCACAAATGCACATCTTTCTCCTCTAGGTCCAGGCTGGCACGGAAGTCAGGCATGCCACCAGGCTTGCGGGACACAGGCACCCTGCCCTGCAAAAGCAAGCACTATCTCTAAAGGCACTCATCTCAGTAGCCCCTGAGGTTGTTTTTCCTTGCTTCTGTGACTTCAACCTTTAAGAAAATCAGGACCTCTGGCAGACATATTGCGTCTGAGCTGTGCTTTTACCCAGACAGCCAGCTAATTTCAACATTACTTTTGGCTAAGAAGTGCCCTCATCTCTGGCACCTTCCAATGAGAAAGCACAGAGCACTGTGGCTGTGTCTGCCTCTGGACAGGTCTCTACTCTGCTGATACCTGCCTTGTGCCTGGGAGTGGACACTTTCCCCCGCTGCCCTGCATTCTAATGAGTAGTCAGCTCAGGCTAATATGTCCTTCTATCCATACTGTTTATCCGGAAGCAGGGAGCACTCTTCAGCCACAACTCCTCTCTCACCCCACCTGAATTCAGACTGAGGTTAATGTGAGCACTGTGGGGAGAAGACAGGAAGGGATGGAGCCAGGCATATCTGGGCACATCCCAAAGATTCCTGCTCTGATCCACAGGTGGACAGCATCTGCCCTCATTTTTCCGATTTAATTGTGGTTAAGCATGCATAACATAAAATTTATTGTCTTAGTTATTTTACCTGTGCAGTTCAGTGGTATGAAATACATTCATGCTTTACAAGTATTGCCACCATCCATTTTGAGACCTTGTTCATGTTCCTATCATAAAGCTCTGTCTCTATTTAACACTAGCTCCCCATTCCCTCTTCCCTATCTCCTTTGTCCCACCATGCTAATTTTTTTCTCTATGATTTATGTCTCTAAGGACTTCATATAATTGGAATCATACAGGATTTGTCCTTCTATGGCTGACTTACTTTACTTACCATAATGTCCTCAAGTTCATCCACGTTGCAGCAAGTGTTGGAATTTCCTTCCTTTTGAATTAAGACTGAGTAACTTCCCACTGTAAGGATAGTCCATGTTTTATTTACCTATTCATCCATCAGTGGACATTAGGGTTGCTCTCACATTTAAGCTATTGAGAACAATGCTGCTGTAAACATGCGTACACAGACATTGTTAAAACCCTGCTTTCAATTCCTTTAGGAGTGTACACAGAAGTGGAATTGCTGGATCCTACGGTAGTTCTATCTTTAATCTTTTGAAAAACTGTCATACTCTTTTACATAGTTGTTGCAGCATTTAATATTTCTACCAACAGTGCACAAGGATTCCAATTTCTCCACATCGTCACCAACATTTTGTCTTTCATTTTATTGTTTTTAATTATGTAGTAGCCATCCTAATGAGTGTAATCCAGTTGTAATCACTGGACAGGTTTTTTCTGCCTGCTGTGTAGATGGAACCAGTTCACCAAAACTGCAGTATTGCAGTAAAAAAAGAGTTTAATTAACATGAGGCCAGCCATGCAGGAGACAGGATTATCATTCATATCAGTCTCCCCCAAAAATTGAGAGGCTAGGGGGTTTTTAAGGATAATTTGGTGGACAGCAGGCTAGAGAATGGGGAATGTTGATTGGTTGGGTCTGGGATAAAAATTCTGGGGAGTTAGCACTTATTTGCTTGTGCTGGGTCAGTTCTTGGGTGGCATAGCAAGGCCAGATGAGCCAGTTTATTAGTTTGGGTGGCACCAGCTGGTGTATTGGGATGCAAGGTCTGAAGAATAACTTCAAACACCATTCTTGAGTTTAACAATAGCAATGCTATTTGTGAGAGCAATTGGGGAGGTTAGGAATCTTGTGGCCTGTGGTTGCACGACTTCTGAGCCATAATTTCTAGTTGTGTGAATAATTGGTTAGTTTTACAAAATAAGTCTCCTCCCCAAGTAAGGAGGGGATTTGTGTAAAGAAGGCATATAATCAACTTAGTTTTCAAGTTAAACTATAAACTAAATTCCTTCCACAGTTAGGTTAGCCTAACCCAGGAAGAACAAGGGCAGCTTGGAGGTTAGAAGCCAGATGAAGTTGGTTAGGTCTGATTTCTTTCACTGCCATAATTTTTGCAAAGGTGATTTCACTGTAAGGCGTATCTGATGGTAGTTTTGATTTGCATTTCCTAATGTGCAGTGATAATGAGCATCTTTTTGAGTGCTTATTGTCCATTCGTATCTCTCTTTTTTTGAGAAATATCTATTCAAGTCTTTGCTAATTTTTGAATTGAGTTCTTTATTTTATTGTTGAGTTTTAGGACTTCTCTATGATTCTGGATATTAATTCCTTATCAAATATGTGATTGTCAAACATTGTGATTTTATTCTATTTTGTGGGTTCTTTTTTTCTGTTAATTGTGTCCTTTGATACTTTTTTTAATTTCATAAATCAAACTTGTCTATTTTGTTTTCTTTTATTGTCTATGCCTTTGGTGTCATATCCCAGAAATTACTGCCAAATCTAAAGTTGTGAAGCTTTCCTGCCACATTTCCTTCTATGAGTTTTATATTTTTAGATCTTACATTTAGGTCTTTGATCCATTGTAAATTAATTTTTGTATATGGTGTCAGGAAATGCACCCAATGACCCAGCGTGGTGGCTCATGTCTGTAATCCCAGCACTTTGGGAGGCCAAGGTGGGTGGACCACTTGAGGTCAGAAGTTCGAGACCAGCCTGACCAACATGGTGAAACCCCGTCTCTAGTAGAAAAAAAAACCACAAAATTAGCTGGGCATGGTGGTGGGCACCTGTAATCCCAGCTACATGGGAAGCTGAGGCAAGAGAATCGCTTGAACCCAGGAGGTGGAGGTTGCAGTGAGTCAAGATAGCACAATTGCACTTCATCCTGGGCAACCAGAGCAAAACTCTATGTCAAAAAGAAAAAGGAAAAGGAAAAGAAAATGGACCCATTTTTACCCAGCAACATTTTTGAAAAGATTGTCTACTTCCCATTGAATAGTCTTGATCAAATCACTTGACCATATTTGCAATAGCTTACTTCAGGCTTCTCTATTGGATTCCATGGCAATGTATGTCTGCTTTATGCCAGTACCACACTGTTTCCATCACTGCAGCTCAGCTGTGTAATAAACATTGGAATAAGGAAGTACAAGTCATCTAGATTTGTTCTATTTCAGAATTGTTCAGGCTACTCAGAGTCCCTTATGATTTCATATGAATTTTAGGATAAGCTTTAACTTTACTGAGAATTTGACAGGGATTGCATGAATCTGTAGATGTCTTTGGATAGTGTTTACATCTTAACAATATTAAATTTTCCAATTCATAAACATGGCATGTGTTTCCATTTCATTACTTCTTCTTTAATTTCTTTCAGCAATGTTTTACTTTTCATTGTACAAATCTTTCACCACCTCGGTTAATTCCTAAGTATTTTTTTTCTTTTTGATATTATTATAAATGGAATTACAGTTGACTTTTGATCAACGTAGGTTTGAACTATGCAGGTCCATTTCTATGTGATTGTTTTTAAATAAATAGAGTCAACCTTCTGTATCAGCGGGTTCTAAATCTATGACCAAATGCAGATTGAGTGTTGTGATACAAACTCCACGTATATGTAGCTTACACTTTTTGCATTCATAGGCTGCAAGTTCTGCAGGGTTGACTATGGAACTTGAGTATACCGTGCTTTTGGTATATGAGGATGGTCTTGGAACCAATGCCATGCAGATACCATGGGATGACTATATTTTCTTAATATCTTTTTCAGATTGTTCACTATTAATATATAGAAATGCAACTGAGGCTAATGCGGGCAGATCACGAGGTCAGGAGATCAAGACCATCCTGACTAACACAGTGAAACCCTGTCTCTACTAAAACTACAAAAAATTGTGGGGGGGACCCAAGATGGCCGAATAGGAACAGCTCCAGCCTCTAGGTCCCAGCGTGAGTGACACAGAAAACAGGTGATTTCTGCATTTTCAACTGAGGTACCAGGTTCATCTCACTGTGGCATGTCAGACAGTCAGTGCTGGTCAGCGGGTGCAGCCCGACCAGCGAGAGCTGAAGCAGGGCGAGGCATCACCTCCCTTGGAAGTGCAAGGGGGAAGGGAATTCCTTTTCCTAGCCAAGGGAAACTGAGACACACAACACCTGGAAAATCGGGTAACTCCCACCCTAATACTGTGCTTTACCGGGGTCTCAGCAAACAGCACACCAGGAGATTACATCCCACACCTGGCCATGAGGGTCCCACACCCATGGAGCCTCCCTCATTGCTAGCACAGCAGTCTGAGATCTAACTGCAAGGCGGCAGCCAGGCTGGGGGAGGGGCACCCGCCATTGCTGAGGCTTAAGTAGGTAAACAAAGCCGCCGGGAAGCTTGAATTGGGTGGAGCCCACCGCAGCTCAAGGAGGCCTGCCTGCCTCTGTAGACTCCACCTCTGGGGACAGGACATAGCTAAACAAAAAGCAGCAGAAACCTCTGCAGATGTAAATGTCCCTGTCTGACAGCTTTGAAGAGAGCAGTGGTTCTCCCAGCAGGGAGGTTGAGATCTGAGAATGGACAGATTGCCTGCCCAAGTGGGTCAATGATCCCTGAGTAGCCTAACTGGGAGACATCCCCCACTAGGTGCAGACCAAGACCTCACACCTCACATGGCTGGATACACCTCTGAGATGAAGCTTCCAGAGCAAGAATCAGACAGCAACACTCGCTGTTCAGCAATATTCTGTCTTCTGCAGCCTCCATTGCTGATACCCAGGCAAACAGGGTCTGGAGTGGACCTCAAGCAAACTCCAACAGACCTGCAGCTGAGGGTCCTGACTGTTAGAAGGAAAACTAACAAGCAGAAAGGACACCCACACCAAAACCACATCAATATGTCACCATCATCAAACACCAAAGGCAGATAAAACCACAAAGATGCGGAAAAAGCAGTGCAGAAAAGCTGGAAATTCAAAAAATCAGAGAGCATCTCCCCTTCCAAAGGAATATAGATCATTGCCAGCAACCGAACTAAGCTGGATGGAGAATGACATTGACGAGTTGAGAGAAGAAGGCTTCAGTCGATCAAACTTCTCAGAGCTAAAGGAGAAACTATGTGCCCAGCGCAAAGACTCTAAAAACCTTGAAAAAAAAAATGGATGAATGGATAACTAGAAAAATCAATGCAGAGAAGACCATAAAAAACTGATAGAGATGAAAACCATGACATGAGAACTATGTGAAAAATGCACAAGCTTCAGTAACCAACTAGATCAACTGAAAGAAAGAGTATCAGTGATTGAAGATCAAATGTATGAAATGATGCAAGAAGAGAAGTTTAGAGAAAAAAAGAGTAAAAAAAAAAATGAACAAAGCCTCCAAGAAATATGGGATTATGTGAAAAGACCAAATCTACATCTGATTGGTGTGCCTGAAAGTGACAGGGAAAATGGAACCAAGTTGGAAAACACTCTGCAGGATATCATCCAGGAGAACTTCCCCAACCTAGTAAGGCAGGCCAACATTCAAATTCAGGAAATACAGAGAATGCCACAAAGGTACTCCTCGAGAAGAGCAACTCCAAGGCACATACTTGTCAGATTCACCAAAGTTGAAATGAAGGAAAAAATGTTAAGGGCAGTCAGAGAGGAAGGTCAGGTTATCCACAAAGGGAAGCCCATCAGACTAACAGCAGATCTCTTGGCAGAAACTCTACAAGCCAGAAGAGAGTGGGGGCCAATTTTCAACAGTCTTAATTTTGTCACCACCAGGCCTACCCTACAAGAGATCCTGAAGGAAGCACTAAACATGGAAAGGAACAACCGGTACCAGCCACTGCAAAAACATGCCAAAATGTAAAGACCGTCGATGCTAGGAAGAAACTGCATTAACTAATGAGCAAAATAACCAGCTAATATAATGACAGGATCAAGTTCACACATAACAATATTAACCTTAAATGTAAATGGACTAAATGGTCCAATTAAAAGACACAGACTGGCAAATTGGATAAAGAGTCAAGACTTATCAGTTTGCTGTATTCAGGAGACCCATCTCATTTGCAGAGACACACATAGGCTCAAAATAAAGAGATGAAGGAAGATCTACCAAGCAAATGGAAAACAAAAAAAAGCAGGGGTTGCAATCCTAGTCTCTGATAAAAGAGTTTAAACCAACAAAGATCAGAAGAGACAAAGAAGGCCATTACATAATAGTAAAGGGATCAATTCATCAGGAAAGGCTAACTATCCTAAATATATATGCACCCAATACAGGAACACCCAGATTCACAAAGCAAGTCCTTAGAGACTTACAAAGAGACTTAGACTCGCATACAATAATAATGCAAGACTTTAACACCCCACTGTCAACATTAGACAGATCAATGAGACAGAAAGTTAACAAGGATATCCAGGAATTGAACTCAACTCTGCACCTTATAGACATCTACAAAATTCTCCACCCCAAATCAACACAATATACATTCTTCTCAGCACCACATCACACTTATTCCAAAATTGACCACATAATTGGAAGTAAAGCACTCCTCAGCAAATGTAAAAGAACAGAAATTATAACAAACTGTCTCTCAGACCACAGTGCAATCAAACTAGAACTCAGGACTAAGAAACTCAATCAAAACCGCTCAACTACATGGAAACTGAACAACCTGCTCCTGAATGACTACTACATAACAAAATGAAGGTAGAAATAAAGATGTTCTTTGAAACCAATGAGAACAAAGATACAACATACCAGAATCTCTGGGACACATTTAAAGCAGTGTGTAGAAGGAAATTTATAGCACTAAATGCCTACAAGAGAAAGCAGGAAAGATCTAAAATTGACACCCTAACATCACAATTAAAAGAACTAGAGAAGCAAGAGCAAACACATTCAAAAGCTAGCAGAAGGCAAGAAATAACTAAGATCAGAGCAGAACTGAAGGAGATAGAGACACAAAAATCCCTCCAAAAAATCAATGAATCCAGGAGTTGGTTTTTTGAATAGATCAACAAAATTGATAGATTGCTAGCAAGACTAATAAAGAAGAAAAGAGAGAAGAATCAAATAGACACAATAAAAAATGATAAAGGGGATATCACCACTGACCCCACAGAGATACAAACTACCATCAGAGAATACTATAAACACCTCTACACAAATAAACAAGAAAGCCTAGAAGAAATGGATAATTTCCTGGACACTTACACTCTCCCAAAACTAAACCAGGAAGAAGTTGAATCCCTGAATAGACCAGTAACAGGCTCTGAAATTGAGGCAATAATTAATAGCCTACCAACCAAAAAAAGTCCAGGACCAGATGGATTCACAGCCAAATTCTACCAGAGGTACAAGGAGGACCTGGTACCATTCCTTCTGAAACTATTCCGATCAGTAGAAAAAAAGGGTGTCCTCCCTAACTCATTTTATGAGGCCAACATCATCCTGATACCAAAGTCTGGCAGAGACATGACAAAAAAAGGGAATGTTAGACCAATATCCCTGATGAACATCGATGCAAAAATCCTCAATAAAATACTGGCAAATGGAATCCAGCAGCACATCAAAAAGCTTATCCACCATGATCAAGTGGGCTTCATCCCTGGGATGCAAGGCTGGTTCAACATATGCAAATCAATAAACGTAATCCAGCATATAAACAGAACCAAAGACAAAAACCACATGATTATCTCAATAGATGCAGAAAAGGCCTTTGACAAAATTCCACAGCCCTTCATGCTAAAAACTCTCAGTAAATTCGGTACTGATGGAACATATCTCAAAATAGTAAGAGCTATTTATGACAAACCCACAGCCAACATCATACCGAATGGGCGAAAACTGGAAGCATTCCCTTTGTAAACTAGCACAAGACAGGGATGCCCTCTCTCACCACTCCTATTCAACATAGTGTTGGAAGTTCTGGCTAGGGCAATCAGGCAAGAGAAAGAAATAGCGTATTCAGTTAGCAAAAGAAGAAGTCAAATTTTCCCTGTTTGCAGACGTCATGACTGTATATTTAGAAAACCCCATTGTCTCAGCCCAAAATCTCCTTAAGCTGATAAGCAACTTCAGCAAAGTCTCAGGATACAAAATCAATGTGCAAAAATCACAAGCATTCTTATACACCAGTAACAGACAGAGAGCCAAATCATGAATGAACTCCCATTCACAATAGCTTCAAAGAGAATAAAATACCTAGGAATCCATCTTAGAAGGGGTGTAAATGACCTCTTCAAGGAGAACTACAAACCACTGCTCAGTGAAATCAAAGAGGACACAAACAAATGGAAGAACATACCATGCTCATGGATAGGAAGAATCAATATTGTGAAAATGGCCATAGTGCCTAAGGTAATTTATAGATTCAATGCCATCCCCATTAAGCTACCAATGAGTTTCTTCACAAAATTGGAAAAAACTGCTTTAATGTTCATATGGAAACAAAAAAGACCCCATATTGCCAAGACAATCCTAAGCCAAAAAAACAAAGCTGGAGGCATCATGCTACCTGACTTGTACAAGGCTACAGTAACCAAAACAGCATGGTACTGGTACCAAAACAGAGATATAGACCAATGGAACAGAACAGAGCCCTCAGAAATAATACCACTCATCTATAGCCATCTGATCTTTGACAAACCTGACAAAAACAAGAAATGGGGAAAGAATTCCCTATTTAATAAATGGTACTGGGAAAACTGGCTAGCCATAAATAGAAAGCTGAAACTGGATCCTTTCCTTACTCCTTACTCCTTTTGTTGCAATGGCAACAAAAGCCAAAATTGACAAATGGGATCTAATTAAACTAAAGAGCTTCTGCACAGCAAAAGAAACTACCATCAGAGAAAACAGGCAACCTGCAGAATAGGAGAAAACTTTTGCAATCTACTCATCTGACAAAGGGCTAATATCCAGAACCTACAAAGAAATCAAACAAATTTACAGGAAAAAACAAACAACCCCATCAAAAAGTGGGCAAAGGATATGAACAGACACTTCTCAAAAGAAGACATTCATACAGCCAACAGACACATGAAAAAATGCTCATCATCACTCACCATCAGTGAAATGCAAATCAAAACCACAATGAGATACCATCTCACACCAGTTAGAATGGCAATCATTAAAAAATCAGGAAACAACAAGTGCTGGAGAGGATGTGGAGAAATAGGAACACGTTTACACTGTTGGTGGGACTGTAAACCAGTTCAACCATTGTGGAAGACAGTGTGGTGATTCCTCAAGGATCTAGGACTAGAAATACCTTTTGACCCAGCCATCCCATTTCTGGGTATACACCCAAAGGATTATAAATCATGCTGCTATAAAGACACATGCACACGTATGTTTATTGCAGCACTATTCACAATGGCAAAGACTTGGAATCAACCCAAATGTCCATCAATGATAGACTGGATTAAGAAAATGTGGCACATATACACCATGGAATACTATGCAACCATAAAAAAGGATGAGTTTGTGTCCTTTGTAGGGACATGGATGCAGCTGGAAACCATCATTCTCAGCAAACTATCGCAAGAACAGAAAACCAAACACCGCATGTTCTCACTCATAGGGGGAATTGAACAATGAGATCACTTGGACACAGGAAGGGAAACATCACACACCAGGGCCTATTGGGGGAGGGGGGAGGGGGGGGGGGGGGAGGGATAGCATTAGGAGATATACCTAATGTAAATGACGAGTATACCTAATGTAAATTTTTTTGGGAAAAATTTGAGAGGGATTGGTGTTAGTTATTTAAATGTTTAATATAAATGTTTACTATAATGTTAACTATAATGCACCAGTAAAGCCCTCAGGTGCTGACTCAATTCTTTTAATAGTTACAGGGCTGATCAGTTTTTCTATTTCTTTAGATTTAGTCTTGGTACTTTTGTGTTTCTAGGAACTTACCTATTTCATCTAGGTTATTTGATTTTTTTGCATGCAGCTGTCCACAGTACTTTCTTATAATTCTTATTTCTGCAGAATTGGTATTAATTCCTCCATTTTCATTCTGATTTTAATCTTTTGAGTCTTCTCTTTCTTAGTGCATATAACCAGACGTTTGTCAAATTTGGTCTTTTCAAGGAAGTGACTTTTGGCTTGTCTGATTGTCTATATTGTTTTTCTCTTCTCTATTTTGTTTATCTCTGCTCTACTCTTTATTATTTCTTTCTTTATCATAGCCTAGGCTTAGTGAGCTCTTTTTCAACTTTCTTCAGTTGTAAAGTTAGGTTGTCTATTGGAGATATTTATTCTTCTTAGTGGAAGAATGTATAGCTATATATTCCCCCTGAGCACTGCCTTTGTTGTGGCTCACAAGTTTTGGTGTGTTGTGCTTTCATCTTCGTTCGTTTAAGTATTTTCTAACTTTCCTTGTGATTTCCTCTTTGATCCCTAAGCTATTTAGCATTCTCATCATTTTACAGAGGAGGAAACTGAGGCACAAGGAGAAGTGATTCAACTGAGGCTACCCAACTCTTCTGGGATCCACTGCCAGTGCCCAGGGAAGCAGGCCCGGGGTAAGAACACAGGTCCAGTGTGATTCCCCGGGGCCAGACCATGTTGAATGCAGCACAGTTGGAAGCAAGGAATGACCATAAGGAAACAAACAAAACAGAAATTGTCTTCCAGCACACAGGTCCTGACATCTGAAAGGGATCTCTATTCTTTACAGCAACCACCTCCCAACTTTTATTTTAAATTTAGAGCAGTTGCTGCCGAAGAAGTTTGGGGGGGGACCTCTCACAGCAAAAAAGGAATGTTTGTCTCCAAAGGAACAAACATCTATACAGAGTTTTGAGCCTGCTCTGTGCTGCAATTGGAGCTGCTCCTCTCTGCTGTGTGACAGTCTTCTCCTCTAGCTTGTGGAGGTGGAGACCCCATGCCAGTGGGGTCACTGAGGGAGTTTTCAGATGATAAAGTGAGAGAGGGATCCATGGAATCCTGAAGAAGGCATGCAGCCAAAGACTAGCATGGGCCAAGCAGGACCAAGAAAATGGGTAAGGCCAGACCCCAAGCTCACATAAACTTTCCTTTTCCTGGCTCCAACTCCAGAGCTCAGAGCAGCACCCCTCTGTTCCCCAGGTGTCCCAGGGCAGTGGCCTGTGGAATGGCTAGGCCAAGCCAAGAGGCCTAGTATGCACATACGCTCAGATGCCACCTGTTGGCTGCTGGGGGAAAAAGAGGTTCCCAAGCCAAAAAAAGATGGCAGATTCAGGGCATCCTGCCCTCCCACCTGTTCTACCCAAGGCAAGGAATTCAGGAACCTAAACCAGGCCATGGGGAAAGGAAGAAACTGACAGATTCCTCACACTGAGCCCCAAAGACTGAAAGCCCCCTCAAAATATAAACTGACCTCAGTTCAAAGAGGAAACTTGTGTAAGATCTGAGGCAGTGAGGTTCTGCTTTTCCTGGGAGGATAGGGTTCTTGGAGGCAGGTGGGAAGGGACCCATCTGCTACCCACCCCAAGGCAGGGTCATGTTCAAACTTAGTTTATGTGAGAGACTTGGAGAGAAGCCCAGCCTACAATCAATTCTTGGCCCTCTTTCTTCATAACCACAGCAAAAGCAAATACAAAATGCCCACTGCATGCAGGAAACCTGCCAGCCCTGGGTACCTGCTCCAGCCAATTTCTATGACAACTGGCAAAACCAGGACACAGATAAGGAGACTGAGGGTGAGAGATGTGAGGTCCTGTCACAGGTGACAGAGGTGGGGCTGAACCAGGTTTGTCTACTCCAAAGCCCAGGCTGTGGGGTACGGAGACAAGAGACACAGGAGAGCTGTGCCCTCTACACAGCTGGTCCCTATTTCCACCTGCACTCTGTGGCCACAAGGCCAGTGGTGCCAGTGCAGGAGCCACCTGAGTCCTCCAGGAGAGGACCACCATCAGGGACTTGTCTCCTCCGGGTGGTCAAGTAAGTACAAAGTGTCAGCTGCCAAGAGGTGAGGCCGTATCCTCCACATTCAGCTCCATCAGCAGTGTGACCGGCTGGGGCATGCCACGGGCATCCCTATGGGGAGAATACCTCAGGGTGAGCCAGCCTCTTGCTGACACTTCCTTTACCTATCCAGGTGACTGGCCACAGGTAAATCCTGTCCCCATGCCCCTGGCCTGGGCACGTTGCTTCTCATGAGACTACAGAGACCCATGTCTCCATGGAAGGACCCTCATGCCACTCATGCCACACCATCCCTGGAACCCACAGCTGTCATTCCCAGTGTGCAGCCCTCGGCCCTCACCCTCGCACCTGATCTCCCACCAGCCTGTGGAAGAGGCACTTTAAAGATGACAGAATTGAGGGCATGTAGGTGCTTAGCAGGAGGGCTAACCCAGAGCACATCATGCCTCAGTTTCAGTTTCCTTTCCTGCAAAAACAAGGATTAAATTTGGTCTTACTGGGCTCAGGGGTGTTTTCGTAGAAAGAGTGAGCTAACACATGGGCTTCCCTTGAAATATTTCTGTGTCCACGTGGAAATACTGGGAATGTGAATGAACTCTCACTGGGAACAGGACCCAGAGCCACAATTTTGACAATTCCCATAGTGAAAAAATACAAATGGCCCCCATTACATAAACAAAAATGCCTCCTCCCCAGCAAACCCAGGAGATACAAATGAAGCACCTAGGAGGCAGAGGAAGTGTGGTGCGTGTGTGTGTGCGCGCGCGCGTGTGTGTATGTGTCCTGGGGTGGGGGGTGGCATCAACAGTGGCCCCAGGGGGCCCCCAGTCTCAGTGCTTTTAATTTTGCTAAAACTCCTTCCTGCCACTTCCATCAGTCAGGGAGAGTGCACATTAAAACAGCTGAAGGTTCACCCATTCATTGGCAAGAATTTGCAAAATGTGCATCAAGGCTGAGTGAGGGATGGGAGGTGGCCAGATGATTGCTGGGCAGCTCCAGGAGTCAAGGAGCCTGCAGGTGGCTGCGCTCCCTGAACCAGGAGCTCCATTCCTGTCTCCATCTTAAGGACAAAACATCGTGGATATCATGCATGATGCAACACAACTCAGAGTGGTGCAGAGCCAGGCTCTGAAAAGAGGCCTCTGAAAGTCACCGACCAAGTGGCAGGATCTGTGCCTGGAGAGCAGGAGACTGTGCCTCCAGTCAGGCAGACACAGACATAACTGAAGGCCTGCACATACATAGACGGACATGGAGCTGCGGAGAAACATTTACAACAAGGGAATGTTCATGAACTATTGAGTAAAAACAAAGTAGGCTATAAACAGCATATGCCAAGCTTATCAAATGCATGGTCCATGGACTGCATGCAGCCCAGGAAGGCTTTGAATGCAGCCCAACGTAAGTTCATTAACTTTCTTAAAACATAAAGATATTTTTGTGATTTTCTTTTCTCTCTTTTTTTTATTTTAGCTCTTCAACTACCACTAATGTAAGTGTGTTTTATGTGTGACCCAAGAAAATTCTTCTTCTTCCAATGTGGTCTAGGGAAGCCAAAGAATTGGACATCCCTGGCATATACAGCACTCACTCAGTTTTTTGAGATACATATTTTACATGCACATAAAGAAATGACAAAGAGGAAATGTGAGCAGTGAGAGAATGAGTAAGTTGCATTGTTTCCTTTCCATTTTTGAGTTTCTAATTTACTATGGAAAGGAAACTCATAATACATCAAGGTACTGAAGACAGAATCCCAAAATCTAAGCCACAGAGCTAAATATATCATGCATGTTTAAGGAAATTACCCCACCACTCTGCCTTAGTTTACTCATCTGTAAAATAGGAAAAAAATATCCCTTACTACCTCTAAGAGGCCAGAATAAAATGGTATTCCCAGATGTTCCCAAGAGCTGGTTTCCACCCATCTTTCCTGCACAGTGGTGCTGCCCATCTCCACAGCCTCATGCTCTGCATGCTGAAGGCCCCAAGTCCAGCCTGTGCTGCAGAATCCTGCAGCCCTCCACCCACTGCAGCACAGCTCGGCCCTTAAAGCTTTGCCCATGCATCACAAGCTTAGGCCTGGGAGGCAACAGCAGTTTCCATGCCAGCCTTTCTGGCCTCCTCCTCTGGGACATCTGCTGAGATCCTGAGGGGCCCAGGGAGAAAGCTCTCAGTCACTCCTGCCTGGCTGGAGGCACAGTCTCCTCCTCTTCAGGCACAGATCCTGCCACTAGGTTAGTGGCTTTCAGAGGTCTCTTTTCAGAGCCTGGCTCCATGCCACTCTCAGCCACCAATGAGAACAGAGCTGGTTCTGCCCATAGTCCTGTCTGATGGCACCAGCGCCCTGCCTGGGGCTTCCCCCAGGCAGAACTTTGCCAGGGACTACTGAGACTGGATCAGGGACTAGAGGGATCAGGGTCCCTGGGACATCTCCAAGGATTCTGTGAGGCCCAGAGATCTGCACTGCCCTCCTCCTAGTGCCCTGCCACAGGCCCAGAGGAGACCCTGTGGTCTAGGGTCACAGCAGAAAAGCCTTGTTCCAAGACTCTGTCTTCCTCAGGTTCTCAGTGGCCAGACTGGGCTGGAAGTCTGGGTCATCCTGGAGGAGAGTAACCCCCATTGACTGATTTGCTTAAGCTCATGTGGATGGAAAATGGCTGAGTTAGGACTGATCCCCAGCCCTCAGATGCCAAACCCCAGCCTCTGGTTTTAGGACAAGTCCTCAGGACCAACCTTGCAGCTTTCTGGGGCTCCTGTACAGCTCTCAAAAGCACTCCGCAGACTCCACCTTTAAGAACCCAGGCACTGGGGCTGTTGTACCCAGGAGGAGCAGGAAGGATACCTGAAGTCAGTCGTACTATAACACACTGTGGTTTAGATTTGTTTTGCCCACAGTCCTCTCCATCTGTCCCCAGGAGGTCTTTAGTGGGCAAAGCGACCAGGAGAGGCACAGACTGGCCTCGAGCCCCACGTTGAATTATGCCCCTCCCCGGGGAGCATCTTCCTTGAAAGAGCCTATGGATCACTGTCTGCTTCTGGAACATCCAGGTCCTTTCTTTTGGGGGCCAGTAAAGCCACCTGTCCCGCTTCTCATTCCAGGATATTTACCTGTTGGGCTCACCAGAGAAACTTCCCTGGGGTGGTGGATTCCAGGTCAAAAGGCCTCTTCCGGCCGGGCGCAGTGACTCAAGCCTGTAATCCCAGCACTTTGGGAGGCCGAGACGGGCGGATCACAAGGTCAGGAGATCGAGACCATCCTGGCTAACACGGTGAAACCCCGTCTCTACTAAAAAATACAAAAAACTAGCCGGGCGAGGTGGCAGGTGCCTGTAGTCCCAGCTACTCGGGAGGCTGAGGCAGGAGAATGGTGTAAACCCGGGAGGCAGAGCTTGCAGTGAGCTGAGATCTGGTCACTGCACTCCAGCCTGGGCGACAGAGTGAGACTCCGTCTCAAAAAAAAAAAAATCCTCTTCCTTAGGGGCCAGGAGTAGCTGGTTGGGCACTGAGGGTTCCACTCCCTTTCTATGTGGATTTATTATATGAAAAACATGAATGATGATGCTGACAGAGAAGGGGCACCAGGTTTTGAGCAGGATGAGGGAGGCTGGGCTGTGCTAGCAGCCTCAGACTGACAACTGATTCTGATGTTGCCTAGCAGAAGTTACATAGACCCAGGGACATCCAGTCAGTGCACACACACCTGCCTACCCAACCCCTGTGCAGACGGTGGCTTGGCTTGTGAGAGCTTTAGAAGGAGGCAGAAAGCTATTCCTCCAGAAAAGCCTCCTGAGAAAGATGAAGATGTGGACCCCAGACTCTCTTTCCCTCCAGGAAGGACCCACGCATGAGTGGTCAGCCACTGAGTCCTGCTGGAGTGGATGTGGACATGGGGAGCCTGCCCCATGGCAGATCCTCAGAGGCAAGGGCAGTGCTGCCCATGGGGCTGCGGCTGGTGGTTCAAACAGAAGGTCAATTTGTCCCTGTGTATTCTGGTTTTATTGCCCAAACACTTGAATCTCCAACTTGAGCCCTGAGAGTGGGATATAAACACCTTCCCCATGCATTTCTGCTGGGTTTTTATGAAATCTTTCAAAACTAATGTCTCAGGAGGGGACTGAGGGAGGAAAGAGTGCTTTTGAGTTCCTAGCTGAACAGTGCAGGAGTTGGGTGTAAGCGTGCTGGAGGGTGATCAACTCCAATGTCGCATGCACAAACTTTACCTAGCCCTAAAGCCTCTGACCTGAGAGGAGAATTAGGGGCAACCTAGATTTGGTCACAACTGCCCTATTCTCTCTGTGAGTTTGAAGATCTTTCTGCATGGGGTTATTCCCTCCAACAGGCTGCCAACGCCTGAGAGACCAAAGCTGTAGGAGGCTGGGGTCAGTCCACATGTCCACACATGCACAAGACACACTTGCACGGGAAGCACATGCACACACATTTACACATACGCACACATATGCATGAACAAAACACACACACACAATCATGTACATGTGCACCCCCCCACATATACACATGCACATGCACACACATTTACACACATGCATACATATGCATGAACAAAAACACATATACACAGCCATGTATGTATGTGTTTTTGTTCCCACCCACATATACACATGCACATGTACAAACATGTCCACATGAACATATACATATATGCACATGTTCACCCACGAAAACACATGCACTCACATGCACAAGAACATTTATATTCATGCCTGTACTCAGTCATACACATGCATGCATGCCAACACGTCAACATACATGACCATGTGTCTACATGTACACCCATACACCATGCATATACACATGTACACATACACACACACACTCCCGAGGACGTCACCCAAAACCCAGGGTCCAAGGCTCTTCCATTCTTAAGGCAGATTATGTGCACTTGGGCCAGGTCTCTAAATTACCAGCATCTAGGGTACTGGTCAGGGAAGGGCATTCCCTGCCATGCCAGCCAAGTGTGTACATGGGTGTAAGAAACTGCAACTCTGTGCACATATGTGACTGCAGTCTATGACCAGGAGGCCACACCAGCATGCCTGTGTACCTACTTCCATGTGCACCTGAGCTGCATCCTCATGCATCCACTTCTGTGCACACTTATATATGTCCACACGTATATTTACACTCATATGCCAGAACTCGGGACCTAGGCCAGGGGTCACTCCAGAGCTGGTGATAGCTCACTGGGCTCTCTGAGCCTGCATCCACTCTGCTGCTGCCACCATCAGAGATATTGTGAGTCACCACAGGGATTTTGTGGTGTCTTTTCCTCTGGGCTCTGATCCTGCTGCCCCAGAACCCAAGCCCTGAGGCCTTGCCCCCATGAAGATCCCAACCCTGGCAGGCCAAACCCATATTTTCTTGACCCCATCATGGCTGTGTGGATGGGTTTTTTGTTTGCTTGTTTGTTTGCCTTGCTTGGCATTCACAGCCTATTCATGAGATTGGATGGTCCCAGTGATGCAGCTGAAGAAACCACTTTGAGAGATGGAGGGGTTGCCAGAACCTCACAAGGGCAGAACCAGGAAGGAGACCTGGTTCCTCTCAGGTCAGGTCATGCCTTTTGCCTGGGACAACCTTTGCTGTTACCTGGGTCACCTGGCGCCTGTTTACCTGTGCAATCTACTCTGCTTTATTGCCCCAAAATTGTGGAAAGGTAGGATTGCTCTTAACACTGATTCCTGTTGCTCACCACCTGTGAGTTTTCATACAGTGACTGTTCAATTATTTACCACCTTAACAGCACCTGCAAACTCTGTAAAATCATAACACTAACATCATTTATTTTAGTAGCATTGGGGCAAAATTCCTCTACCATGGTGTTTTATGTGCTCTTGTGCACCATGAACATTTCCATAAAAACACGCAGTAAAATATAAAAGTGTGCTTCCAAATATCAAAAGTAGGGAAGGAAACAAACCATAGCAAAGCCCACATTGTGGTCAGGCATAGTCCAACAGCTGCAGCAGGGACTTCCGAGGTGGGTGGCACTCTCTTCCCTCTGCTCACTGCTGATGAGGGCAATGAAAGCTGCTGGGGGTGTCTCAGGATCCCTGCCTACCTGGCCTCTGCTCTGCCAAGAGTTTGTGTCCAGTGGGGAGGTTGTGCTCCCAGCCCCATGTCCACTCCTCATGGGGAGCCATGCTCAGTGTCTGGGGATGAGAACCCTGAGGCCACATGCTGGGGGTCCTGTCCAGCCTCTGCACATGACTGCCACCCAGGCCCCCAACCATTGGTGCCCCCAACCTAGCCATTCCTAGCCAAGTCCCCATGTTGTGGTGGGACCATGTCACACAGCTCAGAGGTCCCCCAGGAAACGATTGTTCACCCACAGGCTCCTTTCTCAAAGCCTTAGGTCCTCATGTAAGGCAGAACTGTGAGGGGACAACAATGACTTTGAACTTGTGTCCTGCATCTGAGCTGGGCACAGTTCCTTGTACTCCATGTATGTTACCTCATCAAATGGCAGCCCCACTCTGGAGGTAGGCACAGAGAGGTTAAGCAACTTGTCCAAGGTTACAGTCAGGAAGTGAGGCAGTTGGGATTTGAAGCTGAATTTCCTGGTTCTGGAAACCTAAGGTCCCTGAGAACTCTGTTATGGCATAGGTGTGGCACCTCCTGAGCCCTGAGCTCTCACTCTATCAGGCCCTGCTGGCCTCTCAACCACCCCTCGTGCTGACTCCAGGGACTGAACCCACCCTTTGTCATTGCCCCTTCCAGTTTTCTCAGCCCAGGGCTCAGGACTTTTGAAGCTCCATCTGGCTCCTCAGGAGGCTCCAGCAACTGAAACCCTCCAGGTCAAGAGTACCCATCACAGCCCCCAACCTGCTTGTTCTCATGATCTTGTTCAGTTTGATTCAAGGGAATCCGTCTAACTCAAGGTAGCCCCCCAAGCCCACCAGCCCTGAGAGGCCCTTCCCTGTTTCCCACCTCCACCCTGAGCCACTCTCCCCTATTCACACTTATCCCCAAGGTTGCAGAATTTCCTGTCTCTTCTTAGTCCTGGCTTCGGGCTGGAGCATCCCAGCCCCGGACTGCAAGATCATCCCTCACCTTCTCTCTGTTTTGCATTCTTGTCCTCTCCACGGGATGCTTCCCTGCAGGGTTTCTGGAAGCAGTACTTGCACAGCAAGCTCACTGTAGACACAGTAGACACATTTATTTGTGGGGAGGAGCTGCTGCAGGAGGACAGCACTGAAACCCCTACTCTGGCCTAACCCACTCCTGGGCTCATATTTGTCCTCCAAGCACTGAGGTTGGTGTTCATGCTAGATCTCAAAGGGAGAGCAGGTGGAGTCTGGCATCAAATGCTGCTGGCCCAGTGCTGTGTCCTGGTCAGGAATGGGGAGCCACAGAGGCATGGAAAGAGGCAGGGGATACCCACAAGACATGCTGGATGTCATCACAGCTTTCCTGGAGTAAAGACTAAACATCCCTTATAGAAATAGAAATAGAAATAGAAATAGAAATAGAGTAGAGCAGAGCAGAACAGAGTAGAGTAGAGTAGAGTAGAGTAGAGTAGAGTAGAGTAGAGTAGAGTAGAGTAGAGTAGAATAGAACAGAATAGAATGAAAAGTGAAGGTCCCACCACCACCCAGTGATCTAAGTGCTGGGTGTTAGTGGTCAAGCAACTTTGGAACTGGGTAATAGGAAGAGGTTGGAACAGTTTATGGGGGGGCACAGAAGAAGATAGAAAAATGTGGGAAAGTTTGGAACTTCCTAGAGACTTGGAGGACTCAGAAGACAGGAAGATGTGGGAAAGTTTAGAACTTCCTAGAAACTAGCTGAATGGCTTTGATCAACATGCTGATAGTGATATGGACAATGAAGTCCAGGCTGAGGCAGTCTCAGATGGAGATGAGCAACCTGGAAAATGGATTAAAGGTCAGTCTTGCTATGCAACGAGACTGGCAGCGTTTTTCCCCTGCCCTAAAGATCTGTGGAAGTTTGAACTTGAGAGAGATGATTTAAGGTATTTAGCATAAGAAATTTCTAAGAGACAAAGCATATAGGAGGAAGCAGAGCAGAAAAGTTGGAAAATATGCAGCCTGATGATCTGATAGAGAAGAAAAACCCATTTTCTGGGGTAGAAATTCAAGCCTGCTGCAGAACTTTGCATAAGTAACCAGAAGCCAAATATCAATCACTGAGACATTGGGGAAAATATCTCTAGGGTATATCAGAGACCTTCACAGCGGCCCCTCCTTTGCAGGCCCAGAGACCTAGGAGATAAAAATGGTTTCTTGGGCTGTGCCCAGGGCTGCCACCCACCCTGCTGTGTGCAGCCTTGGGACTTGGTGCCCTGAGTTCCAGCTGTTCTAGCCATGGCTAAAAGGGGCCAAGGTACAGCTCAGGCCATTGCTTCGGGGGGTGCAAACCCCAAGCCTTGGCAGCTTCCATATGCTGTTAGTCCTGCAGGTGCACAAAATACAACAATTCAGGTTTGGGAACCTTCATCTAGGTTTCAGAGGATGTATGAAAATGCCTGGATCTTCAGGCAGGAGTCTGCTGCAGGGGTGGAGCCCTCATGGAGCACTTCTGCTAGGGCATTGTGGAAGGGAAATGTGTGGTTGGAGCCCCCACACAGAGTCCCCACTGGAACACTGCCTAGTGGAGCTATGAGAAGAGGGCCGACATCCTCCAGACCCCAGAATGACTGATTCAATGACATCTTGCATCATGCGCCTGAAAAAAACCACAGGCACTCAACACTAGCCTGTGAAAACAGCCAGGAGTGGGGCTATACCCTGCAAAGCCACAGGGGTGGAGCTGTCTAAGGCCATTGGAGCCCACTTCTTGCATTAGCATAACCTGGATGTGAAACATGGACTCAAACAAGATCTTATTGGAACTTAAAGATTTAATGACTGCCCTATTGGGTTTTGGACTTGCATGGGACCTGTAGCTTCTTTGTTTGGGCCAATTTTTCCCATTTGGAGTGGGTGTATTTAACCAATACCTGTACCCCCATTGTATTTTGGAAGTAATTAACATGCTTTTGATTTTACAGGCTCATAGGTGGAAGGGACTTGACTTGTCTCAGATGAGACTTTGGACTTGGACATTGGAGTTAATTCTGGAATTAGTTAAGACTTTGGGGGACTGTTCGGAGGGCATGACTGTGTTTTGAAATGTGAGGATATGAGATTTGGGAGGGGCCAGGGGCAGAATGGTATGTTTTGGCTGTGTCCCAGCCAAATCTCATCTTGAATTGTAGTTCCCATAATCTCCATGTTTTGTGGGAGGGACCTTGTGGGAGATGATTATATTAGGAGGGTGGTTCCTCCATGCTATCTTCAAGATAGTGACTGAATTCTCACAAGATCTGATTGTTGGCTGGGCGTGGTGGCTCAAGCCTGTAATCCCAGCACTTTGGGAGGCCGAGACGGGCGGATCACGAGGTCAGGAGATCGAGACCATCCTGGCTAACACGGTGAAACCCCGTCTCTACTAAAAAATACAAAAAACTAGCCAGGCGAGGTGGCAGGTGCCTGTAGTCCCAGCTACTCAGGAGGCTGAGGCAGGAGAATGGCGTGAACCTGGGAGGCGGAGCTTGCAGTGAGCTGATGTCCGGCCACTGCACTCCAGCCCGGGCGACAGAGCGAGACTCCGTCTCAAAAAAAAAAAAAAAAAAAAAAGATCTGATTGTTTTATAAAGGGCTTAACGCTTTGCTCAGCACTCATTCTATCTCCTGTCACTTTGTAAAGAGGTGCCATCCACCAGGATTTTAAGTTGCCTGAGGCTCCCTCAGCCCTGCTGAACTGTGAGTCAGTTAAACCTTTTTCCTTTCTAAATTACCCAATCTCAGGTATGTCTTTATTAACACCATGAACACAGACTAATACACCACCCCCCTGCATCTTTGCTGATTTGGAGCTCTCAGCTGCAGAGCCTTGGAAGAAATGCAAAGAACAGCCAGCTCTGCAGCTGGAGAGTGCTGGTCTTCTGCCCTGTCCCAGGTCTCTGAGGGCCCAGCTGAGCCTCAGGAAGCTTTGGCACCCAACGTCTCTTGGTAGTGTGTCCACCCGTGCAGCCACCATCTGTCTTGGGCATGGCCACCAGCCCAATTCCTTCCCCTGCCACCCTCTGGAGTCCTACCTTCTCTGAGACTGGGGTCCTGGGCGCATGCCACCCGGCAGGGGTCCAGGCAAGGAGGCCCTATTGAGCATCTGAAAATCCAGGGTGCCCAGTTAAATTTGAATTCAGATGAACAAAGAATAACGGTTGGGTCTAAGTATGTCCTATGCAACATTTAGGACATATACACCCTAACAATTTAATCACTGTTGGTGTGAAATTCAGAGACAAATGGGTATCCTGTATTTTATCTGGCAACTCTAGCAGACAATGTGCATAGAAAAAAATAAAAGAAGGCACCAGCACAGAAGACTGATGGGCAGGAGCTGAGGATGGATTCCACTCTGTGGGGCTACAGCAGCCAGGAGGCCTGGGCTGCCCACAGGGTCTTCCCTCAGGGCTCAGCCTAAACACAATGGTGTAACCATTGTCATAAAGAAAAACAGCTTTAATGACCTACAATTCACATGCATTACAGTTAACCCACTTGAAAGTTCCAATGCAACGTTCATTAGCAAATTCACAGATATGTGCAGCCATAACCACAAACAATTTTAGAACATTTTCATCATCTCAAAAAATAAAACCCTATACCCTTTCATTATGACCCCCATCCCTCCCATCCATCAGTCTCTGGTCACCACTGAGGGTCCTATCCCTCAGCCCATGGCTCCATACTGTCTATGGATCTGTCTGTTCTGGACATTTGACATAAATTGAATCATACTCTATGTGGCCTTTTAGGCCTGGCTTTGCTCCCGCCACATCGTATTTTCAAGGTCCAGCCCCATTGAAGTGGATGTTGGTGCTTCATTCTGTGAAAGGAAAATAAATCTTGGGACACGAAACTCACATAGCCAAGGGAAAAGTCAAGCTGGGAAATATGTCAGGCTAACCTGCCTCCCATTTAATTCTTAAATAAGATAGCTACAAAGATTTTTCAAAAGCTACATACCTCATTTTAAAGCACTTCTTAAATAATTAAGTTTACTACATCTGTGTAACTTTTTGCATGTTCTTTTAAAATCCTTGTGCCATTAAGTTACAGGGCTTTGACTCATGGGTCTGAAGAGAACACAAGGTTTTGCTAAATATTAAATACTGACAGTAGTTAAATCTTCACTTTCAGACCCAGTAGAAGATGTCAAACAAAATAAAGTGTGTTCATGAGACACAGGGCCAGAAATTAAAACTATTCAGCTCCTCAGTGCCCAGGCACTGTCATGGAAGAGTGGGCACATGAGAGTGTAAGGGCTGATTTTGAGAAATAAATAAGTTTACTTTCTCTATAAATTAACCACTAATGTTGAAGGCACACTGACCTGCATATGAGCCCTGGGCCAAATTAACCCACTTTTCTTGGAACATTAATCCATTTGTTTTGTTTTGTTTTGCTTAAACTTTTATTTTAAGTTCATTGGTACATGTTCAGGTTTGTTACATAGTATGTCATGGTGGTTTGTTGTACAGATATTATCCTTCCTCCTGCCCTCCACCCCCTGATAGGCCCCAGTGTCTGATGTTCCCCTCTATGTGTCCTGTGATACATTATAATATTCTGTGAAAAGAGGCACTTATTGACCGGGTGCGGTGGCTCATGCCTGTAACCCCAGCACTTTGGGAGGCCAAGGTGGGCAGATCAGCAGGTCAGGAGATAGAGACTCTCCTGGCTAACATGGTGAAACCCTGTCTCTACTAAAAATACAAAAAAATTAGCTGGGCGTGGTGGCATGCACCTGTAGTCCCACCTACTCAGGAGGCTGAGGCAGGTGAATGGTGTGAACCCAGGAGTTAGAGCTTGCAGTGCGCAGAGATCGTGCCACTGCACTCCAGCCTGGGTGACAGAGCGAGACTCCGTCTCAAAAAAAGAAAAGAAAAGAGGTGCTTATTTTATTTACTCTCTTGTCTTCTACAATATGTAACACAAGTTCTGCCTACAATAAACGCTAAAATTATTTTAAAAATCTGACCTTGTGCCAAAAAATGTTATAACCTCACTATTTGTTTTCTCATATTATTCTACATCTTACCTTTTTCAAGTATTCTGTATTTCATTTATTATACCTTTGCCATCATTTAAAATCATACATATCTAATACAGAGAAGGACAATGGCACTATAAATTACTTCAGAGTGCAAGCAACAATTCCCTCGTTTTTATGTCAGTAAATATTATTGACTAATTTGAAAATAGAGTTAGATGTTATATCATCAATAATACAATTTTTAATAGATCCCCCCTGTAGCTTGTGGTGTAAAAAATAAGAATCTACATGTGATTTCATTCTTAGAAAGATATGCAAGTAGACTCTTACAGGATTATTTAACTGATGTTTTCAACAATCATTACATTAAATAATATTCTAAAATATAATAATCATCTAAGAAATGAATACACCTCAGTTAAAAGAAGACAAATGACCTGACAATAAGGGCGGGTCCATCAGTTGCTGATGGATAAACACATCGTGGCATGCTTATAGGATGGAATAGTTGTCAGCAATAACAAAAAAGCCACCAGAAGTATGACTGAGCATATCTTGGGTGACTAAAATGAGGGACTTCCCAGCATCCCAGATCTAGACCAAAAGTGGTTCTTTCATTGTGTCTTTAGGAGATTTTTAAAATTTGAATATTTCCAAATCTAAGGAACCAGAGACTTTACCTACATGATCTTTAGGTGATCCATTGTGGAGTGTGAAGAAGCTGACAATGGATTACTCATTGGTTCAGACATGGTTACTGGAAAAGTATGTAATTAAATCCCCTTCCTGAACTGTCATTATTATGACCCCTAGAAAGACAGGGCAAGATCTGTCTTGGAGTGTGAGGAAGAGGGAATTTTTTCTAATTTCATTTTTGGGAAATATCACAGTGGGAAAAGTTTTGTATACAAAAGTTTTGTGTACAAAACTTTTCTACTGGTTATCCACATTTTCTTTGTCTACCTCAGGCTGAGGTACATAGTGTTCCACACATGATGAAGAAAAGAAAGAAAAGAATCAACCACAAATTATAAGTGTAGATGAAACATCATTTCTGATTGCCTAAATTGTCCCTCGTGTTCAAGACATCCTTGATTGTCTTACATGAGTTCACATAGGGATTCTTTCCTTTTTCACATTTTATGATGTTCTTGCTCCTTCTCTTCTTCCTTGGGACAAGTGGTTCTGCGTTTCTAAAATGGCGTGGTCTTCTACTTTCAAGCTGCTGGTTTTCAGTGGAACGTCCTGAAATCCAGAGTTTCAGTTGACACTGGCAATTTTAGGACCTCACCACCCTGGAAACTTGTTGCATGTTCATGGAGTGGATAAAAGGACAATCTGAAGGACACACACAGCAGTTTGGTTTCGATCATCCCTCTGTTCTTGATGGCATACATGTGCTTTTTGAGCATTGAGCTTTTGTGTGAGCCATTTTTCTGGGGTAAGAGGTGACATGGCTCCCAGACAATGAAGAGTTTTAGCTGATGTTGCCAGCTTATGCCTTGACTGTGTCCATTAATTACAACTGGAGAGACTGTTTAACTTAGATCCCTTGGTTCATTCCATTGCCCTTGTGTTCTGAGTCATGTTTGAGGCACAGATGTGTCATGTTCTTTTCTTTCATTGGTTCATCCATTCAACAGACCTTTTCAGGTTGTATTACTTGTCAGGAGTCATTCTAGTCTCCAGGGATAATAAATCTGTGGTATCAATAGAAACCCCTCTGCACTCATGGAGTCTATCTACATCCTTCATGGTGAATACGGTCTAGATACAAAGAAGAATGTATAACATTTTTAATTTTTATAAATAGTAATGGATAAAGTATATCAGTAGGTGGGGGTGGTTGTAGATAGTGTGGACAGGCAATGCTCCACTGCGAGGGGAACATTTCAGTAAAAATATGAAAGATACACAGGAATGAGTTGTGTGGCTATGTATACTTAGACAAAAAAATCTTCCTAACTGTATTAGAATTTATTCATTCTACTGTTGACAAACATTTGGATATATTCCCTGTTTTAGCCATTATAAATAAAGCTGCTATGATTATAAGTATGCATTTCTATGGTATATATGTTTAAAGGAACATTGCTTAGTCACAGGGAGAGCATTTGTTTGGCTTAAATTAATACTTAAATACAGGTTTTTCTAAATGATTGCAGACATTAACTACGTTTTGAGCATGCTCCAATTGCCCCACACATTCTTCCATAGCATAATTTGAAATAATTTTATTGAGGTTCAACTTACATTCTTTAAAATTCATCAAGTATAAATGAATAAATTGTAAAATTTTACATAGTATTATTTCAAAACATGTTACATGTGACTGTCCAACCACAAACGTGAACTAGAACATTTCCATCACCAAGAAAAGCTCAATCTGGTCTTTTTCATTAAATTTTCTCCTAATGCATGACAGGTGTGACAAAATTATTCTATTTCAATTACGAATTTGCCTTTTGAAAAATTTCACATAATTGTGATGTTAACATTTATATAGTCTTTAGTGTCTTATTCTGTTAACTCATAATAATTCCTTTGGAATCATTCAAGTTGTACATATCAGTAATTTCTTACTTCTGATTTGCTGAGAAGTAGTCCATTGTATGGGCACACCACAATGTGTTTATGCATCAGCAGCTAATAGATCTTGCCCATTAATATTTGTCAGGTCAGTTGTCTTCTTTTAACTGAGTTGTAGAAATTATGTATATACAAATCTGAATACCAACATATGTCAAATATATGTATTTCAATATTTCTCTCAGGCTATGGCTGTCAATTTATTTGTTAACAAGGTCTTATGAAGACTAGATTTATACATTTTATTTTATGTTTTTTGCATGTGTATCCTATCTAAGAAACCATTTCCTATCCCAGGGTCACAATAAATTTCTCCTATACTTTTTTCATACAGAATATATAATTTTGTCTATTCCATTTAGATCTCAAACTCATTTGAAGTTAATTTTTTAGATGTACTTTGATGAATCAATATTAACATACTTACATATGGCTATTCAATTTCTCCAAGAATATTTATGTAAATATCTATTCTTCTATTTAAATTGTCTTCATACAATCCTTAATAAAAAAATTATATGTGTGTAAATATATACATCTACATACATACATATGTATGTATGTGTTTGTGTGTGTGTGTGTGTGTGTATATATATATGCCTGAGCTTCCTATAATATTATAATTATTTATAATTATTTCCTTAGGTGATAACACACTGTTGTAAATACTGTAGCTTTATAGTATTTATTTAAGATAATATGTCTCTAAATGTGACTGCTTTTCATTATAGTTTTCACTAATTTAGATTCTTTATATTTTCAAAGTACTTTAAAAATTGGCTTATCAAGTTTTACAAAGCTCTTAGCTGAAATTTTGCTGAATTGTGTTGATGCTGTATTAATTTGGGGAAATTTACATATTAATTATATTGAATATTCTGATATGTGAACATGATAGCTCTATATCTGGGTATTCTTTAATTTTCCTCAGTACTATCTTGAGATTTTTCAGGGTAAGTTTTGATTTTCACTGCCAGTCTATAAAACTACACATTGACTTTTTATACATTTGGCTTACATACTGTGGTTTCACTCAACTCATCTATTCGTTTTAGTAATGATTTCTAGACATATTTGGATTTTCCTATTTTACAAATTATTGAGAGATTGAGAGATGGAAGTGGTTGGGTGTAGAGGGATCTGGTAAGATAGTGGAATAGTAGGATCCCAGCCCTGATTCCCTCAAAGAAACATCTATTTGGCAACTACCTACTGGGAAGAATGCTTTTGTGAGAACTCCAAATACCAGTGTGAGATTGCAACACCCAAAGAGAGCTCAAAAGCAAAGACAGACTGATTAAAATGGATAAGAAGAGTGATTTTACTTTGCTTGCTTTACCTCTTCCATATCCAGAACATCACTGTGCTGAGAAGTATACCCTCTGCCCATTATTTTTCCACTGGGAGAAAAGTAGATCAAAGTGGATATTCAATATCTATTTGGGAGCACTGCCTGTACTGCCTGATGGGCACACTTCTGCTTTGCCTCAAAATGAACACTGGAAGAATTTTAGTACTTATACCACTTGAAGACAACTAGGACCAAAGAAAGAGGGTGAAACACTCAGTGGCTGGTACATGCAAATCTCAATGTGCCCCACAATGCTTCAAGTGGCCTCAACCAACAAAGTTACCAAATCAGGGGGAGTAAAACCAGCAGACATTTCTGACCATGAGGCACTGCCAGTCGGCCAAATCCATCAACAGGCTCAACCACCTCACTGAACAAGAACCCCAGGCCACACTTAATGGTGAAGGACTTTTCCTGCTGAAGCTGACCTGTAAAGATTAGAAAAAGTGACCACCTTCTCAAAAACATGTATACCAGCACACCACCACGAGAATCATGAAGTATCAGGAAAACATGACACAATTTAAATAAACCAATAAAGCTTCAATAATGGACCTCAAAGAAATAGGAATTGACAAAGTGCCTTTAAAAATTGGAAGTAATTATTTCAGATAATAAGCTCAGTGAACTGTATGAGAACACATATAGACAACTAAACAAAATTAAGAAAGCAATACATAAATAAAATCAGAAGTTACACAAATAAATAAAAACCATAAAAATAACACAGAAATGTTAATGCTGAAGAATATAATGACTAAACTGAAAAATTTAATGGAGTGTTTTAACAGCAGATTCAGTCACTAAGAGGAAATAGCAAGGTTGGGAAACAGGTATCTTGAAATTATCTAGTCAGAGGTGCAAAAACAAAAAAAAAGCAAAAGATAAGGAGTAAAAAAATGAGACTTATAAAACATCATCAAATAAAGCAATATATGCATTATGTGGAAACAAGAAGATGAAATAGAGGCAGGAATAGAAAGCTTATTTTGAGAAATACTGACTGTGAACTTGCTGAATTTGAGGTGAGAGGTGGACATCCAGACTCATGAAGTTCAAGAGTCCTTAAGTAGGTTGAACCTGAAGAATCTTACACCAAGACATATTCTAATAAAATTGTCAAAAGTCAAAGGCAAAAAGTGAATTTTAAAAGCAACAAGAGAAAATCAACTCATCACATAACTATCAGTGCAATTATCAGAGGAAACCTTTCAGGCCAGGGCAGAGTGGGATAATATATTCAAAGTATTGAAAGAAAAACTTCTATTTAAGGACACTTATATTTGCTAAAACCCTCCTTCAAAATGAAGGAAAGACAAAAACGTTCCTTTATCTTTCCTTTGATTTCAATTTATACTACAAGGATACAGTAACCAAAACAACATTTTGCTGGTATAAAAATAAACACATCATTCTACGGTACAGAATAGAGAATCTAGAAATACAAACAATAACAACCCTTGACAAATCAGACAAAAACATACACATACATAATAAGTGGTGCTGGGGAAATTGGGTGGCCACATGTAGAAGAATGAAACTCACCATATCCAAAGATTAACTCCGGTAGATTAGAGACTAAATCTAAGACCTGAAATCATAAAATTCTAGAAGAAAAACCTGGTAAAAACTCACAATAAACCACAGAGGAAACAGACGTTATACAGAATAGGAAAAAAAATCCAAACTATACTTCCAATTAAGCAGTAATATGCAGACTCTGCAGGGAACTCAAAAAACTCAGCAAGAAAAAAGAATCATTAAAAAATGGGGAAACTGCCCTTTAACTTTGGCTTTTATTAAGAGGAAGGACTGAAAAGACCTCATATTTTTATCAGTATTGAGATAAGGGAGAAATATAATTTTAATAAAATAAATGCAAAATAATATATTTGAAGAATGGCATGTCTACATATGCTTGTACACATACATGTATGTACATACATACATAAACACATACAATGGAATGGTATTTAGTCATACAACAGAATGAAATGCTGTCATTACTGTCAACATAGATGATCCTGGAGGATATTATATTAAGTGAAATAAGCCAGGCACAGAAAGAAAAATACTGCATTATCTCATGCATATGAGGGATCTAAACAAGTAGGTCTAATAGAAGTAGAGAGCAGAATGGCGGTTACCAGAGTCTGGAGTGGTTAGAGAGGGGAACAGGATGGGGAGATGTTGGTCAGAGGACACATAATTACAATTAGATAAATAAAATTAATTTCAGGAAATCTATTGTATAGCAAGGTGGGTACAGTTACTGATGATATATTGCATTCTAGAAAATTGCAACTAGAGTGGATTAGTGTTCTCACAACAAAAATGATAACTATGTTAAATAATGCATTTGTTATTAGCTAGATTTAGATTTAGCCATTCAACAATCCATATGTGGAATGTTCAAAACATCATGCTGTATGTAATAAAATCAACCAATGTCATCTTAAATTTTAAAAAGTCAAAAAGGATGCTTAGAAAAATTATTATTCAAGCTAGCATTGAATATATAGCTAAATATCTTTAGGTGGTAAGGACAATTAAAATAATTTCAAAAGTAATAACACAGAGATTTCATTACCAATAGTAGCTACATAAAAGTATACTTCAAGAAGAAAAAGTGTTTTCCTGTGTGAAGGTAAAATGAGAACAAAGAAGTGAGAGATATACCTTGGGAATATAAAATCCTGGTGGACACTGAACTGAAGGAAACACATAGTTCTTGCACCAGCGCAGAAGTGTGACATGATCTCACCTAGTATTGAGTTGCAGTGAGAAGTCAGGAGTCAAGGATGGAAGCAGAGACAGGTAGAGGGAAAGAAAGGATGGGGACTCAGACCAGGTAGTGAGCAGCCATGGGCGGGTGAGAAGCAACTGAATTATTGTTTCTCAAATGTGCGGCCCGTAGGATGTGGGTGTGAGAGGGTGAGGGTGATGGCCTGGATAGCTAACTGGAAGGATGGAGGTGCTGTGGGGGGAGCAGGTTCAGGGAGAAGGATGCAGTGTGAACAGCCTGTGTGCAGTACTTAGAGAATCCCCCCCAACCGTGTGTCAGGGAGAGCTTACCTTTATGCCTTTGCACATGCCAGCCTGGGTGCCCAGAAGGCTTCTCCTGCCCTGGCAGAAAAACTCCAACTGCCTTCTCAAGGGTCCCAACGGTGACTCTGTCCCTGTATTCCCAAGCATATCTATCCCTCTTTGCTTTGTGCACATGCTGGACCTCACACATGTTGCACAGCCTTTACCGTATTGTGTCCCAGAAGGCGCACCAGAAGTCAGGATGGAGTGCCATGAGTTCCTCAACACGGTGTTTATCAGAATGCCTGCACCTCAGTAATCACCACACGGCGGGGATCACCCAGTGACTGGCTGGGGAACTGTTGGACTCCTAGCTCTCATATTCACAGCTCAGGCCGCCCTGGGCGGCTCACCCCGCCCCCACAGACCTCAGTCTTTGCACCTGTCAAATGGGTGTGCTCTCTCTCCTCCCCACCTCTGAGGGTCCTATGGGGACTGCACCACGCCCAGGATCCCGAAAACCACGGGCAGCGCGCCCTCTGCTGGGAAATGACGGGGTCTTCGCCCACTCCCTTTCTGTGCCCCAGTTGGCGCTGGGGCAAGGCAAAGCTGGAGAGAGGCGGACGTGCTGCCTGCGACTGTCCACTTCCTGGGAAATGGACTCATTTTCCCATTAATGCTCACCTTACCTGTGGAAGAGGCCAGTGTAGACCATTTTACTGAGCATCTGCTAGTTTCTTATTACTGATGTGTTACCCGCTATCACCCCTATTTGTTTAAGAGAAATAAGCGACTCAGAGCGCTGGGTGTGGGTCCTGAAGAGGAAGGAAAAGGTGGGCTGGGCATGTACCAGTGAGGCAAAGGGGGTCTCAGGAATGGCTGAAGTCCTGATCTGCCTACACTGCATACACTGTGGCTGGGGTTGAGTTGGTCTCCGCCTCCGCTCAGTTTGGGAGGATCTTGACCAGACCCTGCCATCCGAGGGCTTTGATTCCTGGTCTATGAATGGGGATAGCACCCCCAGCCCGCCCCTTGCTGGGCTGAAGCGCCCCCCCCGCCCCCCATGGGGTGTGACTGCTTCTGACCGTGGCCACCAGGGGTCGCCCGAGGTTGCCGCTAGCCGCAACACGGAGCTGCATTCTGGCAGCCCAGGCTCCAGCACCGGACAGGCTGAGGTCTCTGTGGGTCTTCGTGTCCTTTTCGGGGGGCGGGATGAGCGGAACCTTGCACGTCAGGCTCAGCAGCCCCAGGAGCTGGAGCCTGAGGAGCTGCTGGGGCCTCGCCCAGCGCCGAACGGCCTGGCAGCGGGTCCCAGTGTGACTCGTAAGGGTAGGGTGCTTGTACTCCTGATGGCCAGCGGCGTCTGCTTACTGGGCCACTGGTTCTGGCGAGTGCTGGGGGCGCCGGGGGTAGGAGTCACGGGACTGTGGGGGCCCGGGACAGGGAGGGCTCTGCTGGTTGCTGAGGGACCCCAGGCGCCCCAGTGGACCTCCTGCAAGCTTCTGCTCTGCCACCCGCCACTTGCACCCCCGGTTTTCCTTTCCAGAGCTGGAGGAATTGATCCCAGCTCTGTTAAACTCCGGGACGGTTCTTCTACGTGACACAGAAAAATCAGGAAAAGGGGATTTGAATGCGCAACAGACTCCAAGTGAATTCGGATCCTTTCGCTCCGGATTCTGCTGGGGGCATGGGGTTGATTCTTTTGGTGAAGCCATGGAAGCAGTGCTCAGGAGCTCCGAGATGAAACGTGGCCTGCTGAGAGAACTGCAGTGGCTGAGAGCAACGTGAGGTTAGGCGCACCGCAGTTTCATGAGCTGCAGACAGTTGCTCTGTAGGCTTTGGTTCTGTGTTTACTGTGTGAGGAGGCAGGATGGATGCATGCACCGCATTAGGTGATCACAAAAGCCTTAGGCCGATTCTGCACTGAGCAAAGTGCTCTGAGAGTAGCACAGGTTCTACTGCAGTGCCTGGACGCCTTCCTCATGCAGTTCCATATTTCTGTGCCTGGGCAGAAGATGGTGCTATGCTTACACAGGATGCATATTGTCATAGTGGAAGTTTAGCTGATGCTGAAATGAAAACTGCAGAATCATGAGTTACTTCAAAGAAGCAAAGTTGAAGGGTTTCCTTTTGCAAGGTAGCTGGGACTTGAGCTATATTCATTAAATGTCTTTGGTTCACAGGGATACAAAATCTAGTAGTGTTTTTACATCTCGAGTCTCAATCACAGATGCTGCCTCTGAAGAAAAAGAAGATTACTGGGGATCCAACAAACTTATATTAAACGCAGGTTATCTTGGACGTGTAACAAGGATCTCTAGTCCACAGGTTGAAGAGGGTGATAGTTGTGTTCCTGCAAATGAAGTTTTATAGGAGATTTATACCCATCAACCCAAAGAGATATTTTTTCGCTTGCCCTCACAGTGGTATGTGCTGCTGGTGCTGAACCTCTTCCCAGAAATGGAGACCAGTGCGTGAATTCACGCAGGCTAGATTACCTTGATACCACAACTCTGTAAACAGAGTTGATGAAAGTCATGATTCCTCCAGATCCAGAGAGAAGACCTTCAGCAATGGCCCTGGTAAGCATTCAGTACTGTTGTCTGCTTCTAGAAAGAGGGCAGAACAGTAACAAATAGAATTGAAGCCTGGAAAGTTCAAAATTTTACTTTTAGAAAAATATCTCAAGGAAGCACAGATGGCAGACGCTGTAGCTGAAGGAGAGCACTCTGCTGGCGGGACAGCCACGGTGTCCTGCACCCAGAGTAATGGGCCATTCGGCCTATTGGAAGGCACATGAACTGCTCCATCAACCTTCCTGCATACTGAGCTCCTCATGTCCCACCTCCTCCAGAAACTGTGATAAGAGGAAGCTAGGTTGAAATCACTGCTGGAATCCCATTTGTAATTACGTCCACTATTGGCATCAGTAGTTTTACTGCTTGGGACTTCTATTTGTGAATTACAGTTGAAAGCTGCATTTTTACCTATGTCATGCTTTTGTATGATCTTACCAGTCTTTCTTCTGTAGGATACCAGTCACTGTTGGATATTACACTGCCCTGTCCAGGGTTAGCCACTGTGAAGTTGTGCTGCTTATAGTTTGCTGTTACATTGTAATAAAAGATATCTTTCCCTGTAGTGACTTGTAAGAAGAACTCAAGGGCGTTGTTACAAAAATATTCTCCCTTCAAAAAGAGAAAAGCTAAAAGACTCATTACTACTCAGCCTTCAATACACTTGTATGTCAATCTTATATTTCTTTTTAATAAAAATCTGTAAAGTATACTTTTATATCCAACTGTTAGTGCTTTGTAAGCATTGCATGAAGCCTGAGCTGATAATTCTATGGAAGCATTGCCTTGAGAATTTGTTGTCTTTGCTGTAAACTTGTAGCATTAAACAAACACTATAGTTGATAGACTTTCTCTTCGAAACAAGTATGTGAAAGGTACAGCTGTTCTTGAGGAACTTTGCATTGAAAAATGCTCCTTTCCCCTCCTTTGTTATGCTATATTAATGAAGTATAAAAATTACTGGTTTTGTAATTTTTTTTCTGGTAATGTTGTTCTCTGACTCCTTAAAATGTCTCCTCCCGTCTCCAAAGTTTTATACTTGACTGTGTGGTTAGTCTGTTTCTAAATGTTTTGCCCAGTTTCTCCTCAATATTCATGAATATAAACTGATCCTGGTGATCCTGTGCATAGCTGTTTGAAATGCTAGAATGACACCTGACATTCCAGATTTTTCACAAAATACATTTTATTTGTGATGAGTCATTCGACTAATATTATCAGCTAAAAGACATTGCCAAAAAATAAAAATAAAACGAATGTGTGTCTTGTTTGTTTCCTTATTAATGTTCATTGAAAGCATGTTTGCACTTGTCTTTGACTTGTGTTTTATTAACATCAATTGGCATATTAAAAGTCCCTCTGAGCTTACCTTAATTTTCTAAAAAATGTAAGAAAAGGGGCCAATGGGAAGGACTACCAGGCAGAGGGGCTGGTGTGAGCACATGCTGGGCAGGAGGGAAGAGGTAATGACCAGGACCAGGGAAATCCCCAAACCCAGCAAGTCAGGGAGCCAAATGAAAGCCTTTCATCCTGTATCGGCCACCTAGCCCCATCGACACTCCAAGTGAATTTCTCTTTTAGAGATACTCATTTTCCTGTTTTTTTTTTTCCTATAATCCTGTAAAGGAATCTGATTTCTCCAATTAGCTTTCACAGGAGTAAAATTTCACATTAGAATGCTATTCTTTAGAAGACATCTTCCTAGATTAGGCTGCAAGGAGATTGAGGAAGTTATTGTCAGTCACTTATACCCCACAGGGACATTAATTCACCAGAGCTTTGGTGAGGGAGTAGAGGAGCTCATTACAAGCAGGCCTGGATGCTGCACAGAGTGTAAAGGGGGCAGAAGGACCCAGGACACCTAGGCCTGGAGATAGCTCCAATCCTGGCAGGTACTGTTATTATCCCCATTTTACAGAGGAGGAAACTGAGACACAGGCAGGTAATGTGATCAAGACCACACTGCTCTGCAGTAGAGGAGCCAGAATCTAAACCCAGGCAGCCTGCCTTGTCATCAGAGCTCTCACCCATAACCTCGTGCTGCCATTAAGCAGGATTACCCTGTGTCCAGGGGCACAGCCTCTGGGTTCACCTTCCAGCTGCTCTACCGTTTCCAGCTGTGTGACCTTGGGCAAGTTACTTGTCTGTGCTCAGTGTCCCCTGTAAAGTGGGTATAGCAGTACCTGCCTCATGGAGTCCCTTAAGTGAGTTAACAGCTGTAATATGCTTAGAATGGTGCCATGTGCATCATCACCATCCAGTACATATGGGCTATTATGCCTGAATTCCAGATGGACACATATCCTTGAAGGGTCTAAAATCCAGGATCCTGAAATGCCTGGCAGTGGGATCCTGAAATCCTCTGACAGCATTCTAACATTTTAGGCTGCCAAATTGTACCCTGCTTCCCAGGGCTAGGTGTGGGATCACCTGCTCACCCAGTTCAGCCCTACAGTAGGTAAAGAAGATTTTGTCACAGGTTTGGCTGGGGCCCAGCCCCTGTAACCTCCCCTTGTCCCTCCCTTGCATGCTCTCTCACCCAGAGTCACACATGCACTCCAGGCCTTCTGGATCCAAAGGGAAGGAGAGAGGGTGAAGACTGGGTTCACTGGTCCCCTGAAACATGCTGTCTCCAGCCTTGCTGAACTGGTGGGTCCAGGGAATGGGCCTGGAGCTGAAGGGGTCTTGCTCTCCCTTTAACTTTAAGCCTTGATTTGCAGTGATCCAAGAGCTTCATCTCTTCCTGTGGGCCTGTCTGGATGTTTACTCTGGATGGCATGGGCCCCTTTTGGCAGGGGTGCACAGGCCAGGGCCTGGCTGGCAGCCATGGCAGGTGAGGAGACCTTGGCAGATCAGAAGATCTTCTGCTTCAACTTCAAAGTGTGGGTCTCCTCCTGGCTCTCAGTACATCCTTCATGAGCCATGACTGGCCCCAGTTCAATGACACCTTCTGCAGCAGCATCATGGTGTCCAGGGGCATAATCTGGAGCATGTGCCAGTGCTACCCTAAGGTATATGGTGATGCAGCTGAGTGGAGCCAGAAGGGCTGGATCTTGGACCTCTCTTCCATGTATCAGCCCCATCCTTCAATCATATTCTTGTTCTTTTCATTTTGACTCCCTGTTTTATTCTGTCTTCTCTTCTGGGCATCCATCCATTCATTTACCCATTCATCCTTCTATTCATCCACCCACTCATCCCCACCTCAATCTATCGATCCAAGCATCCATTCATTTATTTATCCAACCACCCATCCATCTCTCTGTCCATCATTTAGCATAAGGATTGATCAGAAGCCTCCTGGATCTGGAGCCATGGACCAGACACCATGGGGGAGACATGATGAAATACAACATATGACTTATGTGCTTGAAACAAAAGCTAATGAGTGTTTACCACCTGCCTGGCAGCCTTGCATTCAGGGTACAGTTCTCCCCTTATCCTGAGCTTTTTGGTATCTTCTGTAGTTTCTTTTTGTAGTAGAGAAGGCTGAGCCTAATAAACGGGGGTCACACAACTGCAAAGTGGAGTTAGGATTGGAGCTCAGATGTGTGTGACTTAGCCACCACCCTCTGCCTTGAGTTCTCCACCCCAGGGTCCCAGAGCTGCTGAGCATTCTGTAGTTGGTCAGCTCTAATCTTGGTTGCATGCATTGAGCAACTTTCTGTATTTTGGAGTCTTAATGTATTCCTAGACTTAGTGATGGCAAGGACACTGCTTTGGGAGACCTGGGTTCTAGTTCCAGTTCAGTCCCAAACTTTCTGTGTCATCTTTGTCTTTCTGAGTCCAACATTTGCATCTGCATAATAGGACACAAGCATCAATTTTCACAGTCTCATAGGGGTATTACAGCGGTCAGAGAAGAGAAGAGATGTAGGAATATTTATAGATTGTAGAGTGTTTTTTTTAGGTGAAGGGCTGTCAGGTCCTGACAACCCTGAGGAATGAACATGTCAGAAGTTGTAAACCTTCAATGCCCAGAGAGGTAGACTGGCCCTTCCAAGGTCACATAGCTGGTCAGAGACAGACCTAGGGGAAAAAATTAGAGAAACATGGATTCTAACTTGGGTTCTGTCTCTAACTGCCTGGGAGACTGCTCAAGCCCCTTCCCTCTCTGGGCCTCAGTTTCCTTGTTTGTGCAATATGTGACACAGGATGAGGGCATGGAGGGAGACGATATCTGGGGGCCCTGCTAGACCTCACCTCTAGGACCCAGGCTTGGGAATCCTCCAGAACCCCCATATTGTCCTTTACTTCTGGGTGGCTGTGCTCAAGGGTTCAGGGAGTGGGGACTCCTGTGATCCTGGACTACCTAACCCTTCCCCTTCTGTGGGCCCTCCCTGGGCTGTCAGCATGTTAGGTGCTAGAATGTTCTGAGACAGTTTGTAGTCACTTCCCAGGAAGTTTATGGTCGCCTCACCTCTGTCTTTGCCATGTCTTGAGCAGAGGCCCCAGCGAGAAGTCCTGGGGGCCATAGCCACCCATGTCACCACTAGTCATGGTAATCTTCTTCCCTGTGAGGAGGCTGCACCCTGGGAGATGCCAGCAGGTGGAATGGAGCATTTGTCCTGACCTCTCCCTTAACCAGAGGTGGCTCTGGGGCTATGGGCAGGGTTACTGGAGTGGCAGTGGGAAGCTAAGTGGAGGAGGAAATATTGCTGGGTAATAATGAGTCACGGTTGATAGACTCATGTCTTCACGTGCTGTGGAGGCAGTGTGGTGGGGTGCAGATGGCTTATGTTTTGGTGACCTACAGGCCTACATTCAAATAGCTGTTACCTCATGTTTCACGTCTGTGACCTTGGCAGGGGGAGCTCCTCAACTCCAAACCTTGCACAGCTGAGTGGGAGAAACCAGAGGGGTCTTGTGTTGTCGGGAACCTGGCATCATGCCTGGCACAGAGCACTTGCAAAATCTTCATTCTCAAGGTTGGCATTTGTAGCACTTGGGGCTACACACAGAGGTCTCTGTATGTATGGGCATGTACATGTGGATGCAGCCCCTAACCATGAGCCTCCCATTCCTCATTCATGCCAGATCTGCTGGACCCAGGACCAGGACCCTGATTGGTGTTGAAAGTTCTATCTCCTCTGCGGGCCTCCCTCCCTCTGCTTCTTCCTTCTGAGGACTGCTCAATGTTTTGCCTAAACACAAATCTGCATACTCTCCTGCTGATAACTCTTCAAGGATGCCTCTAATTCTCAGTTGATATCCCCTCCCCAGCTTCAACTCTGCCTGTTACTCCTCGTCAAAGTACCTGTATTTTAATATGCTACCTCCTCTCTTTTTCCTCCAAGATTTTCATAATTGAGGTTGTTATGAGGATGATGATGAGGAGGAGGAGAATGAGGATGGTGATGGTGAAGGTGGTGATAATGATAGTGATAGTTATGTTGAGGATGATGGTGAGGATAGTGATGGTGATAATGTTGATGATGGTGAGGATGGTGATGGTGAAAGTGGTGATAATGAAAGTGATAGTTATGCTGAGGGTGATGGTGGTGGTGGTGATGATGATGATGATAGTGAGAATTGTGAAGGTGAGCATAGTGATGGTGATGATAACGATGGTCATGGTGAGGTGATAATGATGGTAATGGTTAGGATGCTGATGGTGAAAATGGTGATAATCATGATGGTGAGGATGGTAATGGTGAAGGCGGTGATGATAGTGATAGTCATTGTGAGGATGCTGCTGCTGATGCTGGTGAGAATGGTGAGGGTGAGACTGATGATGATAATGAGGGTGGCGATGGTGAGTATGGGGATGGTGATGGTGATAATAATAATAATTGTGATGATGAGGATGGTTATGGTGATGATGATAGTGATGATGATGGTGAGGATGGTGAGGGTTATAATGATGATAATGATATTTATGGTGATGAGGATGCTGATGCTGAAGGTGGTGATAATGATAGTGATAGTTATGGTGAGGGCGATGGTGATGATGATGATGATGATGGTGAGAATGGTGAGGGTGAAAATGGCAATTGTGATGATCATAGGGATGTAGGATGGTGATAGTGATCGTGACGATGATAATTGTGCTGATTGGGTCATGAGGTAATGGAGGCAGAAAAAGTGGCAGCTTCTAGGAAGTACAGACCCAGCTGGGAAGTACAAGGTAACCTTAGTGGGGATGGAAGATGTTGGGCCCCTGCCTCATTTCTAGACATCTGGGGGAAGCTCACCCCCCACAGGAGTTCCAGGAACCCCTCCATCCAGCTTTCCCTTCTCACCATCAGGATGGAGCTTTTCGGGTGCAGACAAGTTCTTCTACTCACTGCACTCTGCGGAAAGGGAAAAGGGGGAGTACTATTTATGAACCCAGTATAATATGTTAAGGTCTCATCTAATATTTGTTGGAAGAATTTTCAGCTGAGGAGAGCAAGTCTCACAGAAGTCTGGTAACTTAATCTTCTGTAGCATCCAGTTGTGATTTACTGAGAAGTTACTATGTGCCAGGCAACATGCTGGGTGATTCCTTATATGTTATCTCATGAAATCCTTACAGCAATGCAAGGAGACAGGCACAACTACCACATTATAAAAACTGTGTTAAAATAAATGTAACACAAAGTTTATTGTCTATGTTTAAGTGTACATTTCACTGGCACTAAGTACATTCATATTGTTGTGCAATCAATTTCCAGAATCCTTTTCACCTTGTAAAACTAAAACTCTGTAACTCATTAAAGAACAACTCCCTATTCCCCACATTCCCCAGGCCCTGGCAGCCATGTACTCCCATCTGTCTCTATGGATTTGACTACTCTAGGTTCCTCAGAAAAGTGGAATAATACAGCATTTGTCTTTTTTGTCTGGCTTATTTTGCTCAGCCTAACCAAGTTTCATTCTTGATGCAGCAGGTGTCAGAATCTCCTTCCTTTTCAAGGCTGAACAGTATTCCACTGTATGCATAGACAGCATTTTGTTGATGTGTCCATCCATCCATGGACACTTGGGTTGCTTCCACCATTTGGTTATCGTTAATGATGCTGCTCTGAATATCGTTTACACGTATCTCTTCCAGGCTAGCCCCATTATACAAGAACCCCAAAGACAGAGCTCTTCTCCTCACCCCACTGCCTTTCTTAGGACCTGTCTCCTACTCCAGCACACTGTGCCCACTCCTTGATATTGAGCTTGCCTAGGTCTCTTGATCCCTGAAAATTCAGGGATAGGAAGTGGTGGACACAACCACAGCCACCCACTTCTCTGTCCCCTATGCAGTTTCTGTATCAAACAATACATGGCAATGACCTGCGTTCCACTGTTTCACCAGATGTGGATGAGGCGCCTACTGCGTACCGGGCATATGTGGGCACTGGACAAAGACCCCCGGCAAATGAGAAGATGTGAGCTCCTCAAGGCCAGGGCCATCCGTTTCCCTCGCTTCTTCCCCTAGTGCCTAGGAGAGTGCTGCACACAGCAGGTGCTCCATCAATGTTTGATGAGCGAATGAAGAAGAACCAGGGAGGGAGCAGGAGCCCAGAAGTCCGTCCCCCTACTGGTGCTGTGCCCTGAGTAGACCCCTCCCATGTCAGGCAGGGAGGCCTCCGTGGTGTGGCCCCTCCCCAGGGTGTGTGCAGAGGTTCACCAATGCCCTGGGGGGCAGCTGCACAGAGGCTGACTTCCCCTTGCCCTGCAGATTGCTTTCATACCTGCTGACTCCAACTTCCAAGGCTTCCTGTCCCAAAGGCCTTGGGCCTGGTTAAGAACTAGTTCACTGCTTAGATGAAGAGATAATTGTCAGGCCCTCTGGGTGGGGCATTAGGGTCCTGAGGACAATCTCCCCTGATGGTGGAGAAGGGGAGAGGGTGGAGGAAGGGATGATGTCTCCTCACCACCATCCAGGCTGCAACTTTGCCTTCTCACTCACTGAGAGCATGTTATAGAAACCCTAAATGGTTTCCAACTCTCAATTCTGAGCTAGGCATTATTATTCCCATTTTGCACATGAGGAATCTGAGGCTTAGGGGCTTTGTCTTGTCAGGGACAAGACAGAAGTTTACAGTGAATACAGGGTCTCCAAACAGAGACGCCTGCTGTGAAAAATACAGAAAAACAGTCACAAGCATGACTCCTGTTACTCACAAACAAAGAGAGGCCTGAAGATGACCAAGCACAGGCCTAGGGCTGTGCTCCCACCCACTGTGTGACTCTGGGCAGGCTTCTGGCATCTCTTTGCCCTGTCTGTGGAATGGGGATGCTAACAGCTCCCATCTCCTAGGTCTTCAGGGAGGGTTAAGTGACATAATACATGCAGAGTGCTGAGAAGAGATTGTGGCCCAAGCAGGTCTTCCATGTGTGTTTGTCATCATTAGTAAGAGTCTTCTGTGTGCCAGAACCTGCGTCAGGCAATATGCACCCAGTATCTCCTTCAGTCCTCACAGGAACCCTGTGAGGTTGGGGTGTAGTGCCCCTATACAGATGAGAAGACTGAGGCTCAGAGGAGTGCAGTCATAAGTCCCAGACCCCCTGGGGAGTCAGCGATGTTGGTGGGGCCAGAGCTCAGGCCTGATGTAGGCATAGTTGGTCTCCCTCTATGGAGGTGTTCAGCTCTGGCATGCCAGGCGCAGCAAAGAGCCTTGCAGCCCTGAGGAGGTGGTGGGACCAGCTGGCCCCTGGGCTGTGACTGAGCTTGGAAGACCAGGCTTCAGGTTCAAGAGCTGTCAGCTGGGCCAGGGACACCCTCTGCTTTGTTTGGATAAGCGGTTGACAATGGCATTTCTGCTTCTGGCACACAGGGTGAACAAAGGCTCCAGTGGGAAGAAAGCAGATAGTCCCAGTGGGTGGGGGGACCAGTTACTTGGGCTGCATTGCCAGGAGATGGGAAGCCTCAAGCCACGGTGGATTCTGGGCTCTTCCCTGTCACTTCCCAGGTGGATTCTGGGTTCTTCCCTGTCACTTCCCAGATGTGTGATATTGGGCAAGGGACCTGGTGTCAGATCCGTCCTTTCCAGAGACACTGTAGTACAGTGATAGAAAACATGATTCCTGGAGCTCCAGTGCCACTACCTAGTGCCCATGTCACCCTGGGTACAAGACAGAAGGGCCCTGTGCCTCAGTTTCCTCACTGGATCTCCTAAAATTATGGTGATGATGAGGTGAGCCAATTAGAAGAGCCTGGCTAGTTGTGGTTGCCCACAAGAGCTGTATATGTTCCTGCTGACGTGTCCTCATCTGTAAAATGGGAGTGAGAGTTTCCACTTGAAAGTACTGTTTAGAACAATGGTCTGATAAGCATAAAGCCTTTAGCCACTGTCTGGGACCCAGCAAACTCTCAAAGTGAACTGGTCTTCATATTGCACCTTTGAGGTTAATTTTGGAGACATCAAGTGAAAGGAACACTGAATCAAGAGTCAGATTTGGGGCCAGGCTGGAGCTTTGCAACTTCATTTATTCACCTTGTTAGGCTCAGTGTCCTCATTTAGGAAACATGTGGAGTCACATTGCCCAGAGTCTTCTTGTGAGATGAAAGGAGACCACGTACCCAAAGCATCAGGGCCAGGGGAGAGCTCAGATGTTTGCTGAGTGACTCTTTGCCTTCCTGTGCGTGTCCTCTCCCACTTTGTTTGCTGTATCCACCCTGCGGCCCCATCTCTCTTATGTCAGTTTGTGGGATCCAGATCCTGCCCAACTTCATCCACATCCAGATGAAGCCCATGAGCTATAGTGAAGACCCTCACTTCCTGCTGGCCCCTAAACTGGGACAGCTGGAGCTGGGAACCAGCAATGGATAAGAAAGTGGTTCTCATGACCACCAGGCCTGGGTGGAAGCTGCTGGCTTCATCCTCAGGGGCTCAGAGGAGCACGTGGGAAGAGAAACCCAACTCACAGCAGGCCCAGCAGGTGCACAGAGCACAGGAGTGGGAGTGGTGCCCAACTCTGGGTAAAGGAGGACAGGGTGAGGCACTGAGGGGTGTTTGATGACATTTGGGAATAAAGAGATGGCAGTGGAGGGTGTGGGACACCCTGAGAGGGACCAGGTGTGATACACAAATTAGTATGGCCTTGGGAGTCGGATGGACCTAGGTTCAAATCCCAGCTCCTCTGCTGTGTGACATTGGCAAATTCCTTCTTCTCCTGAGCCTCAGTTTCCCCACAAAGGCATAATTACTCCTCTTCCACAGGGGGGTTGTGAGGATTGTGACCATGCATCTGAGTGCCTGGCACACAGTAGGCTCTTGTTCTCTGTGAGTGCTCATCATGAGTAGCACGGGACTGGGAGCCAGAGACCCTGAGTTCAAATTTGACTCTGTGGCTGACACGCTCTGTGACCGTGGCTGGTTTGTCCCAGCCCATCCTCATCCACTCTGCCTGTGAACTGAGCTCCTCAATCATCTGTGTATCCATTCATTCCATTCACAAGACTGAACTGAGAACTTTTTCCTTGCACCAACTTTACTGGCCTCTACTACTCAGGAGCTCCCAGTCCAATGGAGGAGGCAGACAAAAACACAGAAGAACACCTCAGTGTGACCGGGCCTGTGAGGGACAGAGGGGACCCCAGAAGTATTGGAGAAGTGCATGAGTGACCTGGCTCAGATGATGACATCGTAGTAACCCTGTTTCTTATTACCTACCATGTGCCATTGTGTGAAGTACTTTGCACATATTACCTGCTATAAAGCTCAGAGACAACTGTAGGAGTGAATCTGTTATACATCCCACTTTACAGAGAATAAACTGATGCCCAGGGAGGTGAACCAGGCTTCCCCAGGCCTTGTAGCTAGTCACTGGGATGTGGATTCAGGCAGGTTGACTCAGTGATCCCCTTACCCTCTTGGTCTTTGCCCCTGCAGCCTCCTGGCCTGTCCCCAGGGCCCTGCACCCTTGGCAACTCTCTAAGATGACCTGGACATGGGCTGCTGGAAAGGCCCCAAGAACCCTTTCTGGCCTCCCGAAAAGAAACTTTGGGCCTTATACCTAGGGCTGAGCTGAAAATGCTCCCGATTTTCTAGGCTGGAGCCGCTGCAAACCTCTGTGTGACATCACAGGGCCTCAGTTTCCTTATTTGCAAAATGAGATTATATGTGGGCTCCAATGAGACACTGGACCCAAGAGCATTTTGAAGATTGTAAAGAAATGTACAGTTAGGGAATAATTATTATCAATGGACCATTGCTCTTCCAATAGTTGTATGCCTTAGCAAATCTTTGAAAGCAAAAATATGATTTGTTGAGGAGGTTTGCAGCAGTTGACGCACTTGAGAGTCTTTTCTACCTCCCTTCAAAGCTGGCCTCTGACAGGGACCTTCCTTGGTGCTACCCCTGGGTCACTCATCCTTTGTGCAGGCTTCTCAGGGTTCTTATTTCTATTGCATCTGGTGGTTCCCCTGGTGGATGGCATGCTCTGTCTTCACTCAGAGCTAACTGCATCTCCTTCAGGCCTGTATCCCTCATGCGGCACCCACTGCTCCCTCACCAGGATTCAGAACCTTCTGTGACTGACCCCTGCTGACCTCCCAAATTTATACCCCTTCATTCTTTCTGCTCCTCCAATTCCATGCCTGTGCCCCTCAATCCTGTGGCTCACACTCTCACCCAAGCTCTTCTCCTCCGTCAGGATGTCCTTGGCTCCCTTGTCTGCTGAGCAAATTTGTTCATCCTTCCAAGCCCTGCACAGATGTCCTCCTCTGAAAGCTCTTCCTGAGGTCACAGCCTCCTGGAACAAGGTAGTCCTTGCTCCTCTGTTCTACCTTTGGGTTTTGTACCTTTATCACTTTGGTGGGACTGCCTGCCTCCTGAGGAAACGAGGCACTCTGGCTTTACTCACCTCAGTATCTCCTGGGTCCAGCTGGGTCTCTGACCTGGCCCAGCATCGGTGGTCATCCAGAGTGTACAGAACACACAAGGACCCAGGAATGTTTTGCAGATAATAGCACCCTCCCACAGTTCTACAGTGTTTACTTTCTAAGCTCTTTTACTCTTTGACATTAAAATTTCTAAATTTCTAAATGGGCTGTATATATTTATGAAACCTGGCAAGATGACTTCAGAAGACACACACACCCCACTGGCAGAATATATTTGCGTTGACTAGGATTATGGATGAAATTTAGCTTCCTGGCAAATGAATCACTTGCCATTGACTGAGCATCTTCTTTGTGCCAGATACTAAGCTGTGATCTCTAGAAAGAAAGAGACTACTAACACAGTCCTTGACCACAAAGAGCTCAGAATCTAGTGAGCTTGAGTTCTTGAAAGTTAGAGACAGAGTGCAGAGCAGAAGCGCAGACAGGAGAAGAGGTGGCACACCAGAGGTAGTGACAGCCACACAACTGTCTGGGGACACTGAGTGCAGCAACAAATAGCTTTTGTTATGTCGATCTCTGCAAAGCCCCTCTGTGCCCCAGCCCAGGAGGGTGGCAGCCATGCTGTGGAGAAAAGGGCAGTGAGTCTACCTCACACCAGGAACACAGGCTCAGAGCTTGCACCCTAGACCACCTGGGAATGGGAGCCCTTCACATGTTCTCTGCCCCTGTGTTCAGCTTGGGGGTCCTGGCCAAGGAAGGCAGATGCCTCCATGCTGGGTCAAAAGGACACAACCCCAAGAACACACTCTCTCTTCTTTCTGGGTCATTTTTGCCTCCGCAGTGAATGGTGCCACCAGGCACATCCTGTCTGCTGGTGTGACACAAGGACAGGCGTTCCTGCCCATGGCATGAATCTTCAGATGAGAAATACTGTTTGTAGAATCTACAAGGGGACAATTTGAAACCCATATCGACCTGTAGAGAAAAACCAATATCCCACAATAAAAATGAGAAACAAGCTATCTGTGAAAATGCTTTGTGATGTGTGGATTTATTTCAAAAAGTTAAACTTGTTTTGATTCAGCAAGTTAAATACAGAAGGATGTTTCAAAGCCCATTGAGGCCTGTAGTAAAAATCCAAATATTCTGTGATAAAAACTAAAAACAAACTATCTGTAAATATGATTTGTAATGTGTGGATTTATCTCACAGAGGTAAACCTTTGTTTTTCTACTGCAGTTTGGAAACACTCATTTAGTAGAATCTAAAAGAAGAAATTTCTGAGCCCATTGAGGCCTATAGTGTAAAACAAATATCCCAAGATAAAAACTAGAAACAAAGTATCTGTGAAAATGCTCTGCAATGTGTGGATTTATCTCACAGAGTTAAACCTTTGTTTTCATTCAGCAGACTGGAAACACTTTTTTTGTAGAATCTACGAAGGGACATTTTGGAGCCCATTGAAGCCTATATTGAATATTTCACGATTAAAACTAGAAAAAAGATATCTGTGAAAATACTTTGTGTGTGTAGATTCCTCTCACAGAAGTAAACTTTTGTTTATATACAGCAGGTTGGGAACACTCTTTTGTAAAATTTGGATAGTGAGGACAATTTAGAGTGCATTGAAGTCTATAGTGAAAAACCCAATATTCCACAAAAAAAACTGAAAACAATTTTATCTGTGAAAATACTTTGCAACATGTGGATTCATCTCATAGTTTTAACCATTGTTTTTATTCAGGAAGTTTGAAACAATGTATTTGTAAAATCTTAAAAGGAACATTTCAGAGCCCATTGATGCTTATATTGAAAAATGAAATACCCCTGCTAAAAACCAGAAATGAACTGTTTGTGAAAATGCTTTGTGATGTGTGGATTCACCTCACAGAGTAAAACTTTTGTTTCACTTAAGTAAGTTGGAAACGCTGCTTTTGTGGAATCTGTGATATGGCATTTCAAAGCCCATTGAGGCCAATACTGAAAACTTGAATATTCCATGATAAAAACTACAAAGCTATCTCTGAGAATGCTTTTGGATGTGTGATTTCCTCTCACAGAGTTTGACATTTCTTTTGATTCAGCAGGGTGGAAACACTTTTTCTGTAGAATCTATGAGGAGAAATTTCAGAGTTTATTGAGGCCTACAATAAAAACCCGAATATCCCTTGATAAAAACTAGAAATAAGCTAGCTGTGAAACTGCTTTGCAGTGTGTGAATTGGTCTCATAGAGTTAAACCTTTGTTTTAATTCAGCAGGTTGGAAACACTTTTTCTTGTAGAATCAACAAAGGAACATTTACGAGCCCTTTGAGGCCTCTAGTGAAAAACGAATATCCTGCCATAAAATCTAGAAACAAGCTGTGAATTAGTTTTGCAATGCGTGGATTTATTTCACAGAGTTAAACTTTTTGTTTTGATTCAGCAGGTTGGAGACACACTTTTTGTATAATCTGTGAGGGGAAATTTTGGAACCCACTGAGGCCTATAGTGAAAAACTGAATAACCCTAATAAAAACTGAAAACAAACTATCTGTAAAAATACTTTGCAATGTGTGGATTCATCTTACAGAGTTAAACCCTTGTTTTGATTGAGCAGGTTGTAAATACTCTTTTTATAGAATCCAGAAAGGGACATTTCAGAGTCCACTGAGGCCTATTGTAAAAAACCATGAATATTGCATGATAAAAACTAGAAACAAGCTATCTGTGAAAATGCTTCATAGAATCTACAAAAGGATGTTTCAGAGCCCATTGAGACCTATGGTGAAAAACCGAATATCCCACGATAAAAAATAGAAGGAAGTTCTCTGTGAAAATGCTTTATGAAGTGTGGATTCATCTCACAGAGTTAAACCTTTCTTCTAATTCAGCAGGTTGGAAACACATCTTTTCTAGAATCTATGAAGCAACATTTCTGAGCTTGTTGAGGCTTATAGTGAAAAACAGAATACCCACCATAAAAACTAGAAACAATCTATCTGTGAAAATGCTTTGTGATGTGTGGTTTTGTCTCACAGAGTTAAACCTTTCTTTTGATTCTGCAGGTTGATTATACTCTTTTTGTAAAATCTATGAAAGAAAATTTCAGACCCCATTTAGTCCTATAGTAAAAAACCAAATGTCCCGTGATAAAAACTACAAAGAAGCTATGTCTGAACATGCTCTGCAATATGTGATTTTATCTCATACAGTTTAACTTTGTTGTCATTCAGCAGGTTGGAAACACTCTTTTTCTACTACATACTGGTGATATTTCAGAGCAAATTGAGACTTATACCGAAAAACTGATTATTCCACAATAAAAACTAGAGAAAAACTTGAGTGAAAATGCTTTGCAATGTGTGGATTCATCTCACTGAGTTAAACCTTTGTTTTGATTCAGCAGGTTGTAAACACTCTTTTTGTAGAATCTATGAAGGGTCATTTTGAAAACCATTGAAACTATTGTGAAAAACCATATAACCCATGATAAAAACTAGAAACATCCTGTCTGTGAAAATGCTTTGTGATATATGGATTCATCTCATAGAGTTAAACATTAGTTTTAATTCAGAAGGATGGAAACACTTTTTTTTATAGAATCTAAAAAGGAACATTTTGAAGCCCATTGCGGCCTGTGGTAGAACAAAAAAAAAAAAAAAAAAAAAAAACTGAATATTCCCTGATAAAAATTAGAATCAAGCTATCCATGAAAATGCTGTGTGATGTGTGGATCATCTTTCAGAGTTAAACATTTGTTTTGATTCAGCAGATTGGAAAAACTTTTTTTTAAGAATCTATGAGGGGACATTTCAGAGCCCATGGATGAGTATATTGACAAACTGAATATCCCACAATAGAAACTAACAACAAATTATTATTGAAAATGCATTGCAATGTGTGTGGATTCATCTTACAGAGTTAAACCTTTGTTTTGATTCTGGAGGTTGGAAACACTCTTTTGTAGAACCGACGAAGGGACATTTCGGAGCCCAATGAGGCCTATAGTGAAAAACTGAATATTTCACAATAAAAAGTAGAAACAAGTTATGGCTGCAAATGCTTTGTGTGTGTGGATTCATCTCACATAGTTAAACCTTTCTTTATATACAGTAGGTTGGAAAAACTTTTTGTAGAATTAGAGGGGACAATTTCGAGTCCATCGAAGTCTATTATAAAAAAAATTCCATCCTAAAAACTAGAAACAATCTATTTGTGAAAGTGCTTTGTGATATGTGGGTTCATCTCACAGAGTTAAACCTTTGTTTTTATTCAGGAGGTTGAAAACAGTCACTTTGTAGAATCTAAGAAGGTCCATTTCGGAACGCTTTGAGGCTTATATTGAAAAATTGAATATCCTACGATAAAAACTAGAAACAAGCTATCTATAAAAATGCTTTGTGATGTGTGGGTTCATTTCACTGAGTTAAACCTTTGTTTTGACTCAATAGGCTGTAAACACTAATTTTGTAGGCTCTACAATAGGACATTTTGGAGCCCATTGAGGCCCATACTGAAAAACCAAAAATTTTGTAATCAAAACTGTAAAGAAGCTATATCTGAAAACGTTTTGCCACATGTGATGTTATCTCACAGAGTTAAATTTTCTTCTGATTCAGCAGCTTGGAAACACTTTTCTTGTAGAATCTACAAGAAGACATTTCAGAGCATCCTGAAGTCTACAATTAAAAAAAAAGAACAACCCTTGATAAAAACTAGAAACAAGTTACCTGTGAAAACATTTTGTGATGTGTGAATTCATCTCACAGAGTGAAATCTTCATTTTGGTTTAAAAGATGGAAACACTTTTTTTTGTAGGATCAATGAAGAAACATTTCTGAGCCCATTGATGCCTATAGTGAAAAATCAATATGCCACAGTAAAATCTAGAAACAAGCTACCTGTGAATTAGCTTTGCAATGTGTGGATTTACCTCACTGAGTTAAACCTCTTTTTTTTTTTAAATTCAGCAGGTTGAAAACACTCTTATTGTATGATCTATGAGGGAATATTTTGGAGTCCATTGAGGCCCATAGTGAAAAACCAAATATCTTGCAATAAAAACTAGAAACAAACTATCTGTGAAAATGTTTGCAATGTGTGGATTTATCTCAAAGTGTTAAACATATGTTTATATACAGAAGGTTGGAAACACTCTTAGTAGAATCTAAAAGAAGAAATTTCTGAGTCCTCTGAGTCCTATAGTGAAAAACCAAATATTCCCGATAAAAACTGAAAACAATTTATCTACTAAAATGTTTCGAGATGTGTGGATTCATCTCACAGAGTTAAACCCTTGTTTTGATTCAGAAGGTTGGAAACACTGTTTTTGTAGTACCTACGAAGAGATATTTCGGAGCCTATAGAAGCCTATATTTAAAAAAAAATGAATATCCTGTGATATAAACTAGAAACAAGCTATGGGTGAAAATGTTTTGCAATGTGTGGATTCATCTCACAGAGGTAAACCTTTCTTTCAATTCAGCAAGTTGAAAACACTCTTTTTGTAGAATCTACAATAGGACATTTCAGAGCAAATTGAGGCCTATAGTGAAAAACTGAATATACTGAGATAAAAACTAGACACAAGGCATATGTAAAACTGCTTTGTGATGTGTAGATTCATTTTACAAAGTTAAACCTTTCTTTTGCTGCATGTTGGAAACTCTCTGTTTGTAGAATCTATGAGGAGACAATTCGGAGCTCATAGTGAAAATTCAATATCCCTCAGCTGGCTGTGAAAATACTTTGCTATGTGTGAATTTATTTCAAAAAGTAAAAACTTTGTTGTAATTAAGCAGGTGGGAAACACTCTTTTTGAGGTATCTACAAAGGGACATATAGGACCCATTGATGTCTATAATGGAAAACAAAATATCCTTTTAAAAAAAAAAAAAAAAACTAGAAACAAGCTATCTGTGAATTAGATTTTGAATATCAAATTATCTCAAAGACATAAACTTTTTTTATTCAGCAAGGTGAAAATACTCTTTTTGTATAATCTACAAAGGGAAGTTTCAAAGCCCATTGAGGCCTAGAGTGAAAAAATGAATATTCCGTGATATACTAGAAACAAGCTATCTGTGACAATGTTTTGTAATGTGTGGATTTGTCTCAGAGTTAAATCTTTGCTTTTATACTACAAGTTTCAAACACCGTTTTAGTAGAATGTAAAGGAAGACATTTCTGATCCCTTCAAGGCCTATAGTGAAAAACAGAATATCCAGCAATAAAAACTAGAAGGAAGCTATCTGTGAAAATTCTTTGCAATGTGTAGATTCATCTGACAGGATTAAACCTTTGTTTTGATTCAACAGGTTAGAGACAGTTTTTGTGCAATCTACAGAGGGACATTTTGGGACCCATTGAGGCCTACAGTGTGAATCCAAATATTTTGTGGTGAAAACTAGAAACAAGCTATTGTGAAAATGCTTTGTGATGTGTACAATCATCTCACAAAGTTAAACCTTTATTTACATACAGCAGTTTAGAAACACTCTTTTTGTAGAATTTAAGAAGGTACAATTCAGATTCCATTGAAGCCTATAGTTAAAAACAAAATATCCAGCAATAAAAACTAGGAACAAGCTATCTGAAAAATGCAGTGTGTGATTTCATATCATAGAGTTAAACCTTTATTTTGATTCAGAAAAGATAAGAAATCTTTTTTTCTGGAATCTATGAAGAGACATTTTGGAGCCCATTTGAGACCAATAGTGAAAAATCGAAAGTCTCATGATAAAATCTAGAAACAAACTCTCTGTGAAAATGCCTTGCAACATGTGGATTCATCTCACAGAGTTAAACCTTTGTTTTTATTGAGCAGATTGGAAACACTGTATGGAATCTACAAATGGACATTTCGGAGCCTATTGAGGCCTATACTGAAAAACCGAATATCCTGCAAAAAAACTACAAATAAGCTATTTATGAAAATGTTTTGTGAGGTTTGGATTCATCTCACAGATTTAAACCTTTGTTTTGATTCAGCAGGTAGGAAGCACTCTTTTTCTAAAATCTACTCAGAGACATTTCTAAGCCTAATGAGGCCTATAGTAAAAAACCGAATATCCCACTTTAAAAACCAGAAATAAGCTATCTGAAAATATGCTTTGCAATGTGTGGATTTCTTTCACAGAGTTATATCTGTGTTTTGATTCAGCAGGTTGAAAACATTCTTGTTATAGAATCTACAAAGGGATATTTTGGAGCTCATTGAGGCCTATAGTGAAAAACCAAATATCCCATGATTAAAAACTAGAAACAAGCTATCTGTGAAAATGCTTTGTGATATGTGGATTTATCTCAAAGAGTTAAACCTTTGTTTTTATTTTGCAGGTTGGAAATACTCTTGTTGTAGAATCTACGAAGGGACATTTCAGAGCTCATTGAGGCCTATAGAGAAAAATCAAGTATCCCGCGGTGAAAACTGTAAAGAAGCTACCTCTGAAAATACTTTGCAATGTGTGATTTTATCTCAGAAGTTGAACTTTCATTTTGATTCTGCAGGTTGGAAACTTTTTCTGTAGAATCTACAAGGAGACATTTCATAGCCCATTGAGGCCCATAGTGAAAAATCAAATATCCCTTCATAAAAACTAGAAACAACTTATCTGTAAAAATGTTTTGTGGTGTGTAGATTCATTTTACAAAGTTAAACCTTTGTTTTGCTTCATCAGGTTGGAAACTCTTTGTTTGTAGAATCTACAAAGGAACAATTCCGAGCCCATTGAGGCCTTTAGTGAAAAACCAATTACCCCCAGTAAAAACTAGATATAAGCTATGAATGAAAATGTTTTGTGATGTGTGGATTCATCTCACAAGTTAAACCTTTGTTTTGATTCAGCAGGTTGGAAACACTCTTTTAATAGAGTTTACGAAGGGACATTTCAAAGCCCATTGAAGCCTCTTGTTAAAAACTGAATATCATCAGCACCAGGCTCCTACCAACTGAGCTAAACTGACCACGTAATGCAGCTGGAAACCATCATTCTTAGCAAACTATCACAAGAAGAGAAAACCAAACACCGCATGTTCTCACTCATAGGTGGGAACTGAACAATGAGCTCACTTGGACTCGGGAAGGGGAACATCACACAATGGGGCCTATCATGGGGAGGGGGGAGGGGGGAGGGATTGCATTGGGAGTTATACCTGATATAAATGATGAATTGATGGGTGCTGACGAGTTGTTGGGTGCAGCACACCAACATGGCACATGTATACATATGTAACAAACCTGCACGTTATGCACATGTACCCTAGAACTTAAAGTATAATAAAAATAAATAAATAAATAAATAAAAACTGAATATCCTATGGTAAGAAACAGAAACAAGCTATCTGTGAAAATGCTTTGTGATGTGTGGGTTCATCTCACAGAGTTAAACCTTTGTTTTGATTCAGCAGGTTATAAAGATTCTTTCTCTAGAATCTATGAAGGAATAATTCATAGCTCATTGAGGCCTACAGTGAAACATTGAATATTCTGCAATAAAAACTAGAAACAAGCTATTTGTGAAAAAGCTTTGTGATAAATGGATCTTTTTCACAGAGTTAAATATTTGTTATTATACAGCAGGTTGGAAACACATATTTAGTAGAATCAAAAAGGAATCTTTTTTGAGTCCATTAAGGCCTGTGGTGAAAAACCGAATATCCCGCAATTAAAACTAGAAACAGGCTATCTGTAAATAAGTCTATAGGGCAGGAAACTTTGGATCATTAACATAAACTATCATCACACACTCCATCATCTAAAGAGTGATTGTAGTCAAAATACTAAAAAGGTGAATATTGAAATAAATGCTCAAAGTGAGAAGAGAAAAGGTGTGAGTTCTATGGAGAGGAAAGAGATGAAAAAAGAAAGGAAAATAGGAAGTGAGAAATTCTCACCACCATCAATATCATCATCATCACTATCATCATTTCCCTTTACTATGTACTGTCAAGCATATGCTGAGTGGTTACAGGCAATATGGCAACAATCCTGTGAAATAATTATTATCTCCATTTTATAAGTCAGGAGACAAATATACAGAGCAAAAGATTCACAGTAGTAAGTTGGAACCAAGATTTAAACCCAAACTTTCTTATTATAGAATCTGTGCATTTAACTAGGATGCCAAAACATCAAAGGTAAGGTAACATTTTCTTATATAAAGAGTATAGTAATTAGAATGTTCTTGACTCAGAACTATGAAGCTAAGAAATTTTTAACAAGATCAGCATTGTATCATAAAAATAGATACAGCAAGTATACATTTCTGTATCTTTTAAAATGTAAAATTATGCTCCATAATGTAAACATATTCTCAAGGGGCTTCAATACATTAAAAAGTGTATATAGCCAGGTGCGGTGGTTCACACCTGAAATCCTAGCACTTTGGGAGGCTGGGGCGGGTGGATCACTTGAGGCCAGGAGTTTGAGACCAGCTTGGCGAATATGGCGAAACCCCGCCTCTTCTAAAAATACAAAAATTAGCCAGGTGCTGTGGTGCATGCCTATAATCCTAGCTACTCAGGAAAATGAAGCCATGAGACTCACTTGAACCTAGGAGGTGGAGGTTGCAGTGAGCCAAGATTATGCTACTTCACTCCAGCCTGGGTGATAGAGCAAGACTCCATCTCAAAAAAAAAAAAAAAAAGTATATATACAACATAGTATAAATATAGTTCTGTTCGGAATATACTGTACTATAAACCTGACCTAACATTAATATGGAAGCTATAATAAGCATTTAATTAAAGGTAATTTTGTGTGCCCCCTTAGACTTTACAAAAACCTTTAAGATGATTGGGCTTAGAAGCTGGCCAAAGAAATTTCACTACTTGCCTTCTTTTTCTCTCAGTGCCTTCTATTTTTCTCATTATACTCAGAAGTATGTCATTTGGTCCTACACTTGACACTCTGTTGACAGCCATCAGAGTCTTTCATACTCTTTCAGGAAACCACGCAAGTAAAAAATCAGGGGGAGATGACTTGTTCAAGATCTTTTCAGCCCAGCAGTGACAAAGCAGGCACTTGAATTGAGGCACTGTGCTCTTTGATGGCTTTCCTCACTTTCATCGCAATTCTCCTGCCTCAGCCTCCTGGGTAACTGGGATTACACGCGTCCGCCACCACACCCGGCTAATTTTTTGTATTTTTAGTAGAGATGGAGTTTCACTATGTTGGTCAGGTTGGTCTCGAACTCCTGACCTCGTGATCCGCCCGGCCTCCCTAAGTGCTGGGATTACAGGCATGAGCCACTGCGCCCTACCTATATGTCTTTCTTAATACACATTTAAACAAGTAAATATTTTTAAAAGATGTGTTCTTGGCTGGGTGTGTTGGCTCACACCTGTAATCTCAGCACTTTGGGAGGCTGAGGCTGGAGGATCACTTGAACCGAGGAGTCCAAGACCTTGCAACAAAGCAAGACCTCATCTCCACAAAATCTTTTAAAAATTAGCTGAAAATAGTGGCACTTACCTGTAATCTTGTAATCCAAGCTACTCAAGAGGCTGCGGCAGGACAGTTGCTTGAGCCCAGGAGTTCAAAGCTGAAGTTATACACCAATGAACTCCAGCCTGGGCAACAGAGCTAGACCCTGACTCAAAATATATATATATATATATATGACTGGGTGCAGTGGCTCATGCCTGTAATCCCAGCACTTTGGGAGGCCGAGGCGGGCAGATCATGAGGTCAGGAGTTCGAGCCCAGCCTGGCCAACATGGTGAAATCCTGTCTCTCCCAAAAATACAAAAATTAGCTGGGCATGATGGTGGGCGCCTGTAATCCCAGCTCCTTGGGAGGCTGAGGCAGAGAATTGCTTGAACCTGGGAGGCAGAGGTTGCAGTGAGCCAAGATTGTGCCATTGCACTCCAGCTTGGACAACAGGGCGAGACTCCATCTCAAAAAAATATATATATATGCAAATATTTTTATTATTTATATATGATTTTTATTAAATGTATATTTGTTTAAACAAGGTATATAACAACCATATGTGTGTGTGTATATATGTATTGAATATATGTTTGTTAAAATATGTTTTAAAGCTTATTTATACACCCAAGAGATTTCTACACTACATTTTGGAACATACTGCTCTGTGAGCAAAACAGAAAATGTCTTAGCTCTATGGAAGCCATTCCAGGTTAGGTGCTGTGTTTATACCAAATACCAGGAGGTCCAGGGATTTGCTGGGCCCTGTTCCCTGTGAGTCTCAATTCAAGAGGATGACACAAGCTTAGAATACAATTAAAGCATGACTACAATGCCATTGGTTTTCGTTTCTTTGGGTTTTTTAAATTAGAAACAAGAGGTGGGAGGACACTGAATCAGGTGCTCCTTTGAAAGTATCTCCCATTCTATAATTCATTAGGTTGCACATACTATGGAATGTTTGAACTTATAACTTTTTAAGAACTGTCTGTATATCTTTAATGTGTACACCTTACATTGAGAAAGCCAGAGTTAGTCCAGCCTTTGTAAAATAGGGGGGAAATGACTCTTACCTTGGAATATTAGTTGCTTTTGCTTCTCAGCCTAGTGGCTGAAAATGCAGCAGAATCATTGTGGAACACTACATGCCCTGTGTTCTCTGACTGGCTCCTGCTTTAGAAATGAAGAAACAGAATAAAATCATTTAAGTTTTGCCCAGAGTTAAGGTTACCTTTTTTTGAAAGCAATCCTCCTTCACCTTTCAGATAAAACAATCCATATAGACTGCACCAGATACAGAGATTTAATGCTTTCTCTGTTCTCTTCAAAGACAAAAATTTTCAGTGGACTTTTCCATTTGGTACATCTCCTATGCTTGGCTTGTCACCTTAGCTCTGACACAAAGGTAATGTAACCTGGACTTATATTACCTGGGTGAGACGTAACCTCTCCCTTGCATTCCACATTCAGAAGATCTCATTTCCATTTCCAATTACACAAGTAGGAGTCCCAATGTGGGTAAAAAGTCTTCCAGAAATGAGAAACCCAGATTAGCTAGTCAAGCTGCTCCTAGCAGATGAACTAAAAATAATAATTAGTAAAGCATTAGCAGTATACGAGCTGAAAGCACAGACTTTCATTCAGATAGAGCTGAGTTTGAATCCTGGCTTTATTTCTATGAGATGTGGGGTGAGTGAATTAACCTCTCTAGTCCTTCAGTGTCGTCAGTTACAATCCAAGCATACAGATACTACCTATCTCATAGGGCTGCTTTGAGGATTAAATGAGATCATGCTTATTAGATATTAAGCACTAGAAAGCACTGGATATTGCTAGCTATTATTCTCACATAACTCTCACAATTACTATCATTTTGTCACACAAATTGCCTGAAATCCATATGGTCACTGTGGCAGATTCCACGAATGGGTCCACACAACATCTGCTTTGACCATTTCTAAAATCTACAGTGTCTGGACTCCTTCATAGCTAGGGTTCTGCCTATGACCCAGGTTCTACCCAGCAGATGCCTATGTGCTCCAGGAAGATGAAGGTCTCTTAAGTGAAGTGGCAGCACATGTAGGTGGGCCCATCTTTTTGCAGACATGACTGTGAAAGAGCTTTGAGAGAAGCCCCACTGTCCAGCCCCTAGCATCACAGGTATTGACTGGTAAGCAGCAGCGATAGGACTTCTATGAGAACAGTCCTGTTTATGGTTGGGCATTTCTGCTGGGGTTGTTTCTGGCTGTGTGGTATCCTAGCCTGCTTCTCTGGCACTGCTGGAAATCCTGTAAACTACCTAATACCCTGTGGTAATCCCTTTCTATTGAAACTAGCTAGAGTGAATTCTGTTGTCTGCAACTAAGAACACAGTAATTATCAAAACAATCAATACAGTAATCATCAGAATAATCCTTGTTACTACAGTATAAGGATTTCTTTACTAGTCATATTCAGATTACTAAGGGATAAATAAGAGTATGTATAAAAACCTTGCCCTTGCCTTCAAAATGCATTTATCCTAAAATATATTACATGAGTGGAAACCTGTTGTGTTTTTTCCTTTCTTTTTTAAGTTTTATTTTCTTTGGCAGCAGAAAGTCTTTTCTGAGAAACTAGCAGAATGAGCTGATTAAAACTGAAGCCTTACAGAAAATAATCCTCCCTTGGGTCCTTATTGAGGATGACAGGTGAGACTACCTGCCATAGTGTTCTTCAGAAATTATAATGGGAGATCGGCACCAAGATGGCCTAATAGGAACAGCTCCAGCCTCCAGTTCCCAGTGTGAGCAACACAGAAGATGGTTGATTTCTGCATTTCCAACTGAGGTACTGGGTTCATCTCACTGGGGTGTGTCAGACACTTGGTGCAGGACAGTGGGTGCAGCCCAGTGGGTGAGAGTTGAAGCAGGGTGAGGCATCGCCTCACCCAGGAAGTTCAAGGGGGAAGGGAAGTCCTTTTCCTAGCCAAGGGAAACTGTGACACACAACATCTGGAAAATCAAGTCACTCCCACCCTAATACTGCACTTTATCAAGGGTCTTAGCAAATGGGCACACCAGGAGATTATATCTCTTGCCTGGCCTGGAGGGTCCCACATCCACAGAGCCTCCCTCATTGCTAGCACAACAGTCTGAGATCTAACTGCAAGGTGGCAGCCATTGCTGAGGCTTAAGTAGGTAAACAAAGCACCGGGAAGCTCAAACTGGATGGAGCCCACCACAGCTCAAGGAGGCCTGCCTGCCTCTGTAGACTCCACCTCTGGGGACAGGGCATAGCTGAGCAAAAAGCAGCAGAAACTTCTGCAGATGTAAATGTCCCTATTTGGCAGCTTTGAAGAGAGTAGTGATTCTCCCAGTTGGAGGCTAAGATCTGAGAACAGACAGACTGCCTGCTCAAGTGGGTCCTGACCCTGGGGTAGCCTAACTGGGAGAACCTAACAGGGAGTAGCCTAACTGGAGTGGACCTCAAGCAAACTCCAACAGGCCTGCAGCTGAGGGTCCTGACTGTTAGAAGGAAAACTAACAAACAGAAAGGACATCCACAGCAAAACCCCATCTGTACGTTACCATCATCAAAGATCAAAGGTAGATAAAACCACAAAGATGGAGAAAAAAAAGTGCAGAAAAGCTCAAAATTCAAAAACATCAGAGCCAATCTCCCCCTCCAAAGGAATGCAGCTCCTCACCAGCAACGGAACAAAGCTGGATGGAGAATGACTTTGACAAGTTGAGAGAAGAAGGTTTCAGTTGATCAAACTTCTCAGAGCTAAGGGAGGAACTATGAACCCAGCACAAAGAAACTAAAAACCTTGAAAAAAGATTTGACGAATGGATAACTAGAATAATCAATGCAGAGAAGTCCAGAAACGACCAGATAGAGAGGAAATCCGTGACACGAGAACTGCGTGACAAATGTACAAGCTTCAGTAACTGACTTGATCAACTGGAAGAAAGAGTGTCAGAGATTGAAGATCAAATGAATGAAATGAAGTAAGAAGAGAAGTTCAGAGAAAAAAACAATAAAAAGAAAGGAACAAAGCCTGCAAGAAATATGGGTTTACATGAAAAGATTAAATCTACATCTGATCGGTGTACCTGAAAGTGACGGGGAAAATGGAACCAAGTTGGAAAACACTCTGCAGGATATTATCCAGGAGAAATTCCCCAACCTAGCAAGGCAGGCCAACATTCAAATTCAGGAAATACAGAGAACGCCACAAAGATACTCCTCGAGAAGAGCAACTCCGAGACACATAATTGCCAGATTTACCAAAGTTGAAACGAAGGAAAAAATGTTAAGAGCAGCCAGAGAGAAAGGTCGGGTTACCCACAAAGGGAAGCCTATCAGACTAACAGCAGATCTCTCAGCAGAAATTCTACAAGCCAGAAGAGAGTGGGGGCCAATATTCAACATTCTTAAAGAAAAGAATTTTCAACCCAGAATTTCATATCCAGCCAAACTAAGCTTCGTAAGTGAAGGAGAAATAAAATCCTTTACAGACAAGCAAATGCTGAGAGACTTTGTCACCACCGGGCCTGCCCTACAAGAGATCCTGAAGGAAGCACTAAACATGGAAAGGAACAACCAGTACCAGCCATTGCAAAAACATGCCAAGATGTATAGACCATCGGTGCAAGGAAGAAACTGCATCAACTAATGAGCAAAATAACCAGCTAATATCATAATGACAGGATCAAGTTCACACATAACAATATTAACATTAACTATAAATGGGCTAAATTGTCCAATTAAAAGACACAGACTGGCAAATTGGATGAAGAGTCAAGACGCATCAGTTTGCTGTATTCAGGAGACCCATCTCAAGTGTAGAGACACACGTAGGCTCAAAATAAAGGGATGGAGGAAGATCTACCAAACAAATGGAGAACCAAAAAAGGCAGGGATTGCAATCCTAGTCTCTGATAAAACAGATTTTTAAACCATCAAAGATCAAAAGAGACAAAGAAGGCCATTACATAATGGTAAAGGGATCAATTCAACAAGAAGGGCTAACTATCCTAAATATATATGCACCCAATACAGGAGCACCCAGATTCATAAAGCAAGTCCTCAGAGACTTACAAAGAGACTTAGACTCCCATACAATAATAATGGGAGACTTCAACACCCCTCTGTCAACATTAGACAGATCAATGAAACAGAAAGTTAACAAGGATATCCAGGAATTGAACTAAACTCCGCACCAAGCACACCTAATAGACATCTACAGAACTTCCCACCCCAAATCAACACAATATACATTCTTCTCAGCACCACATTTCACTTATTCCAAAATTGACCATATAGTTGGAAGTAAAGCACTCCTCAGCAAATGTGAAAAAACAGAAATTATAACAAACTGTCTCTCAGACCACAGTGCAATCAAACTAGAACTCAGGACTAAGAAACTCAGTCAAAACCACTCAACTACATGGAAACTAAACAACCTGCTCCTGAATGACTACTGGGTACATAACAAAATGAAGGCAGAAATAAAAATGTTCTTTGAAACCAATGAGAACAAAGATACAATATACCAGAATCTCCGGGACACATTTAAAGCAGTGTGTAAAGGGAAATGTATAGCACTAAATGCCCACAAGAGAAAGTAGGAAAGATCTAAAATTGACACCCTAACATCACAATTAAAAGAACTAGAGAAGTAAGAGCCAACACATTCAAAACCTCACAGAAGACAAGAAATAACTAAGATCAGAGCAGACCTGAAGGAGACAGAGGCACAAAAAACCCTCCAAAAAATCAATGAATCCAGGAGCTGATTTTTTGAAAAGATCAACAAAATTGATAGACCACTAGCAAGACCAATACAGAAGAAAAGAGAGAAGAATCAAATAGATGCAATAAAAAATGATGAAGGGGATATCACCACTGACCCCACAGAAATACAAACTACCATCAGAGAATACTATAAACACCTCCATGCAAATAAACTAGAAAACCTAGAAGAAATGAATAAATTCCTGGACACATACACTCTCCTGAGACTAAACCAGGAAGAAGTTGAATTCCTGAATAGACCAGTAACAAGCTCTGAAATTGAGGCAATAATTAATAGCCTACCAACCAAAAAAACTCCAGGACCAGACGGATTCACAGCCGAATTCTACCAGAGGTACAAGGAGAACCTGGTACCATTCCTTCTGAAACTATTCCAATCAATTGAAAAAGAGGGAATCCTCCCTAACTCATTTTATGAAGCCAACGGAGACACAACAAAAAAAGAGAATTTTAGAACAATATCCCTGATGAATATTGACACAAAAATCCTCAATAAAATACTGGCAAACCGAATTCAGCAGCACATCAAAAAGCTTATCCACCATGATCAAGTGAGTTTCACCCCTGGGATGCAAGGCTGGTTCAACATACGCAAATCAATAAACGTAATCCAGCACATAAACAGAATCAAAGACAAAAACCACACGATTATCTCAATAGATGCAGAAAAGGCCTTTGACAAAATTCAACAGCCCTTCATGCTAAAAACTCTCAATAAATTTGGTACTGATGGAACGTATCTCAAAATAATAAGAGCTATTTATGACAAACCCACAGCCAATATCATACTGAATGGGCAAAAACTGGAAAAATTCCATTTGAAAACTGGCACAAGACAGGGATGCCCTCTCTCACCACTCCAGTTCAACATGGTGTTGGAAGTTCTGGCCAGGGCAATCAGGCAAGAGAAAGAAATAAAGGGTATTCAGTTAGAAAAAGAAGTCAAATTGTCCGTGTTTGCAGATGACACAATTGTATATTTAGAAAACCCCATTGTCTCAGCCCAAAATCTCTTCAAGCTGATAAGCAACTTCAGCAAAGTCTCAGGATACAAGATCAATGTGCAAAAATCATGAACATTCTTATACACCAATGACAGACAAGCAGAGAGCCAAATCATGAATGAACTCCCATTCACAGTTGCTTCAAAGAGAATAAAATATCTAGGAATCCAACTTACAAGGGATGTGAAGGACCTCTTCAAGGAGAACTACAAACCACTGCTCAATGAAATAAAAGAGGACACAAACAAATGGAAAAACATTCCATGCTCATGGATAGGAAGAATCAATATCGTGAAAATGGCCATACTGTCCAAGGTAATTTAAAGATTCAATGCCACCCCCATCAAGCTACCAATGATTTTCTTCACAGAATTGGAAAAAAAAACACTTTGAAGTTCATATGGAACCAAAAAAAGAGCCTGCATTGCCAAGACAATCCTAAGTCAAAAGAACAAAACTGGAGGCATCATGCTACCTGACTTCAAACTATACTACAAGGCTACAGTAACCAAAACAGCATGGTACTGGTACCAAAACAGAGATATAGACCAATGGAACAAAATAGAGCCCTCAGAAATAATACCACACATCTACAACCATCTGATCTTTGATAAACCTGAGAGAAACAAGAAATGGGGAAAGGATTCCCTATTTAATAAACGGTGCTGGGAAAACTGGCTAGCCATATGTAGAAAGCTGAAACTGGATCCCTTCCTTACTCCTTATACAAAAATTAATTCAAGATAGCTTAGAGACTTAAATGTAAGACCTAAAACCATAAAAACCCTAGAAGAAAACCTAGGCAATACCATTCAGTACATAGGCATGGGCAAGGACTTCATGTCTAAAACACTAAAAGCAATGGTAACAAAAGCCAAAATTGGCAAATGGGATCTAATTAAACTAAAGAGCTTCTTCACACCAAAAGAAACTACCATCAGAGTGAACAGGCAGCCTACAGAATGGGAGAAAATTTTTGCAATCTACCCATCTGAAAAAAGGCTAATATCCAGAACCTACAAAGAACTCAAACAAATTTACAAGAAAAAAACAAACAACCCCATCAAAAAGTGGGCAAAGGATATGAACAGACATTTCTCAAAAGAAGACATTTATGCAGCCAACAGACACATGAAAAAATGCTCGTCATCACTAATCATCAGAGAAATGCAAATCAAAACCACAATGAGATACCATCTCACACCAGTTAGAATGGCAATCATTAAAAAATCAGGAAACAACAAGTGCTGGAGAGGCTGTGGAGAAATAGGAACATTTTTACACTGTTGGTGGGACTGTAAACTAGTTCAACCATTGTGGATGGCAGTGTGACGATTCCTCAAGGATCTGGAACTAGAAATACCATTTGACCCAGCCATCCCACTACTGGGTATATACCCAAAGGATTATAAATCATGCTGCTATAAAGACACATGCACACGTATGTTTATTGTGGCACTATTCACAACAGCAAAAACTTGGAACCAACCCAAATGTCCATCAGTGACAGACTGGATTAAGAAAATGTGGCACATATACACCATGGAATACTATGCAACCATACAAAAGGATGAGTTCGTGTCCTTTGTAGGGACATGGATGCATCTGGAAACCATCATTCTCAGCAAACTATCACAAGAACAGAAAATCAAACACCGCCTGTTCTCACTCATAGGTGGGAACTGAACAATGAGATCACTTGGACACAGGAAGGGGAACATCATACACAAGGGCCTGTTGTGGGGTGGGGGAATGGAGGAGGGATAGCATTAGGAGATACACCTAATGTAAATGATGAGTTAATGGGTGCAGCACACCAACATGACACATGTATACATATGTCACCAACCTGCATGTTGTGCACATGTACCATAGAACATAAAGTACAATTTAAAAAAAAGAAATTATAATGGGAGAGTTGAAAAGTGCACCAGAAAGCCAGTTTGTGTGTATAAATACTTGGCTAGGTATGTTGTATATAGTCATTAATGTACTTTCTTCTAAGATGGTATCCAGGGATGTGCTCAATTACAATGAGGAGAATGCCTTGAAAGAATTAATTAACAAGAGCATTGAGACATCTCTCCAGACAGATTTTGAATTAATGAAAAATTACTGTGTGATGAGTACAGCCCTCAGTGAAGTCTGGTTTCAGTTTTGCCAGTTTCTTATCTGCTTTCATTATCATTAATAGTTTTAAAAATATAATGTCAAATTCTTATTCTTTACAAAGACTGCTCTTTTTTTGAGATGGGCTCTCACTCTGTCTTCCAGGTTGGAGTGCAGTGTTGAGATCTCAGCTCCCTGCAATCTGCACCTCCCAGCTTCAAGCAATTCTCCCACCTCAGCCTCCTGAGTTGCTGGGACCACAGGCATGCACCACCACACCGAACTAACATTTTGTATTTTTAGTAGAGATGGGGTTTTACCATGTTGCCCAAGGTGGTCTTGAACTCCGGCCTCAAGTGATCTGCCTGCCTTGGCCTCCCAAAGTTCTGGGATTACAGGTATCAGCCATCACACTGTCACAAAGACTGCTCTTACAGTGTGTTTTTGAGTAACTGTGGCCCCACTGGCAACTCTCGTCATTTTTATTCAATGCCTAGCTTCCCATTTTCTCCCTTATATACTTCTGGCAATATACAATGACCTGTTCAAAGCAGATCAGAGAACTTCTCACAATGCTGATAGGCAGATTGGTCAAGTGCTTAAGGTATTGTCTGTCTTCTTTAATAAAAGAACACAAAACATGCTGGACCCCCGGCTTAGTCTGTCAGCTGGCATATTAGTTTTCTGTGGTTGCGGTAACAAAATGCCACAAATTTCATGGCTTAAAACAACACAAATGTATTGTCTTATAGTTCCAGAGGTGAGAAGTCCAAAATCATTTTCACTGAGATTTAGCAAAGGGTTTGCAGAAATGGCTGATTCTGGAGGCTTCAGAAAAGAATACATTTTCTTGCCTTTTTCAGCTTTGCAGGCTGCCTGCTGTCCTTGCCTCACAGCCCCTGCCTCACATCACTCCAACCTCCTGTTTCCGTGGTAACATCTACTACTACTCACTCTTACCCTCCCTGCTGCCTCTTATAAGGACCCTTGTGATTACATTGGGCCCACCCAGATAATTCGGGATTGTCTCTCCATCTCAAAATCCTTAATTCAAGTCTCATCTTCAAAGTCCCTTTGTCATATAAGGTGATACTGACAGGTTCTGGGAATTAGGGATTACTCCACCTACTACAGGTGTCAGGAAAGCGAGTTCTAGCTTCCTCAATCAATGAGGACTTACTAGAAGGTTACATAGAGAAAATAGTAGGAAATCAAGAAAACCAACAGGCATTTGAGATACAAGGTAAATACATACCTGGTTATCTTGCTGTCTTCTTAGCAACAGGTGCCTTTTGCTGCAGATTCTAGACTTCTACCTTTACTGTGACTGTCTTTACTTCCTTTTCTGTCTGACTGATGATTCTAGCAGCTCTAGCAGTCAAACTGAGTCAGCCAGAGGCCCATCCTGTAGAGGGAGCCCCTTTTCTGCCAGGCTCTTTTATGAGGAAATCTCACTGGCTGCTATCTAACCTACAGATGGCAGCTTTTGAGTCAGTCATTAACCCTTGGTACACTCAGCTTTGGCCAGGAAAGCTGGGCCACGAGACACAAAATGCATACAGGAACCACGGGCCTTTGTCTCTGAAAGGTGCTTGGAAGTTCCAAGCATTTGGAGATTGTTAGACTCTTCCCCAAAACACTGTCAGCAACCGCAGCGTTTGAGCAAAATATTTTCCTTCCCAATTTTTGAAACTGGAATGTTTATAGGTGCTTGTTACAAACAGATTTTGGTTAATGTTTACAAAATATAGTATTCCTAAGAAAACAAATTAGAATGGTCCAAAAAGCTAAAGGCTTGTCATGATATCCTGTAGTCTAAACTCTAATTACAGGAAAAGACGTACATATCACCAAAGGAAGTCTTCAAGATCACAGGTCTTTACAGCACTTCAAATTATATAAAGCAGCACACTGGAATTCCCAACCTCTGAGCCACCCATTAAAAAAACAGCTCACATGACTTTCAGGATACTGAATTTAATTCAGAAATCATTTTATAAATGTCTGCTCTCTTTGACAGAGGAGATCTAGGAAAGGAGAAAAGTAATCTGGAGTGTAGCACAGAATTAAACTGACTTCTCTTTAATGGAGACATAAAGCCTGTTACACTGCAGACTCTTGGATGGTGTCAGATAATCATAGGTTCAGCCACTGGATTAGTCATATCATGAATTTCATAATCACCATATAATTGACACAGGCCTTTAAACAGTCGTTTCTTCTGGAAGCCAGTTTATTGCTGGAATTAAATGAACTGTCACTCTTGCAGAAAATGGAACAAACTTTCCACTTGGCTCACCTTGGCAGTAATTAGGAGATTTCTATGAATTAGTGCCAATTCTCGCCAAGCTGTCCAAGTGGAAACAAGCAGATTGTCCTTAAGAATGCAAAGGTTCATACTGCCCAAAGTAATTTATAGATTCAATGCTATCCCCATCAAGCTACCACTGACTTTCTTCACATAATTAGAAAAAACTACTTTAAATTTCATATGGAACCAAAAAAGAGCCCACATAGCCAAGACAATCTTAAGCAAAAAGAAAAAAGCAGGAGGCATCATGCTACCTGACTTCAAACTATACTACAAGGCTACAGTAACCAAATCAGCATGGTACTGGTATCAAAACAGATATACGGACCAACAGGACAAAACAGAGGCCTCAGAAATAACACTACACATGTACAACCATCTGATCTTTGACAAACATGACAAAAACAAGCAATGGGAAAAGGATTCCCTATTTAATAAATGCTGTTGGTCTATATCTCTGTTTTGGTACCAGTACCATGCTGTTTTGGTTACTGTAGCCTTGTAGTATAGTTTGAAGTCAGGTAGCATGACGCCTCCAGCTTTGTCCTTTTGACTTAGGATTGTCTTGGCAATGCGGGCTCTTTTTTGGTTCCATATGAACTTTAAAGCAGTTTTTTCCAATTCTGTGAAGAAACTCATTGGTAGCTTAATGGGGATGGCATTGAATCTATAAATAACCTTGGGCAGTATGGCCATTTTCAAGATATTGATTCTTCCTATCCATGAGCATGGTATGTTCTTCCATTTGTTTGTGTCCTCTTTGATTTCACTGAGCAGTGGTTTGTAGTTCTCCTTGAAGAGGTCCTTCACATCCCTTGTAAGTTGGATTCCTAGGTATTTTATTCTCTTTGAAGCAATTGTGAATGGAAGTTCATTCCTGATTTGGCTCTCTGCTTGTCTGTTACTGGTGTATAAGAATGCTTGTGATTTTTGCACATTAATTTTGTATCCTGAGACTTTGCTGAAGTTGCTTATCAGCTTAAGAAGATTTTGGGCTGAGACGATGGGGTTTTCTAAATACACAATCATGTCATCTGCAAACAGGGACAATTTGACTTCCTCTTTTCCTAACTGAATACCCTTGATTTCTTTCTCTTGCCTGATTGCCCTAGCCAGAACTTCCAACACTATGTTGAATAGGAGTGGTGAGAGAGGGCATCCCTGTCTTGTGCCAGTTTTCAAAGGGAACTTTTCCAGTTTTTGCCCATTCAGTATGATATTAGCTGTGGGTTTGTCATAAATAGCTCTTATTATTTTGAGGTACGTTCCATCAATACCGAATTTGTTGAGCGTTTTTAGCATGAAGGGCTGTTGAATTTTGTCAAAAGCCTTTTCTGCATCTATTGAGATAATCATGTGGTTCTTGTCTTTGGTTCTGTTGATATGCTGGATTACGTTGATTGATTTGCGAATGTTGAA
>NC_045449.1:21702946-21717325 GCF_002776525.5 Piliocolobus tephrosceles
AACAAACCTGCACGTTATGCACATGTACCCTAGAACTTAAAGTATAATAAAATAAATAAATAAATAAATAAATAAATAAATAAATGCTGTTGGGAAAACTGGCTAGCCTTACACCTTATACAAAAATTAACTTAAGATGGATTAAAGACTTAAACATAAGACCTAAAACCATAAAAACCCTCGAAGAAAACTTAGGCAACACCACTCAGGACATAGACATGGGCAAAGACTTCACAACTAAAACACCAAAAGCAATGGCAATTAAGCCAAAATTGACAAATGGGATTTAATTAAAGAGCTTCTGCACAGCAAAAGAAACTACCATCAGAGTGAGCAGACAACCTACAGAATGGGAGAAAATTTTTGCAATCTACCCATCTGACAAAGAGCTAATATCGAGAATCTACGAAGGACTTAAACAAATTTACAAGAAAAAAAACAAACAACCCCATCAAAAAGTGGGCAAGGGATATGAACAGACACCTCTCAAAAGAAGACATTTATGCAGTCAACGAACATACGAAAAAAAGCTCATCGAGGCCGGGCACGGTGGTTCAAGCCTGTAATCCCAGCACTTTGGGAGGCCGAGACGGGTGGATCACGAGGTCTGGAGATCGAGACCATCCTGGCTAACATGGTGAAACCCTGTCTCTACTAAAAAATACAAAAAACTAGCCAGGAGTGGTGGCGGGCGCCTGTAGTCCCAGCTACTCCGGAGGCTGAGACAGGAGAATGGTGTAAACCCGGGAGGCGGAGCTTGCAGTGCGCTGAGATCCGGCCACTGCACTCCAGCCTGGGCGACAGAGTGAGACTCTGTCTCAGAAAAAAGAAAAAAAGCTCATCATCACTGCTCATTAGAGAAATGCAAATCAAAACCACAATGAGATACCATCTCACACCAGTTAGAATGGAGACCATTAAAAAGTCAGGAAACAATAGATGCTGGAGAGGATGTGGAGAAATAGGAACACTTTTGCACTGTTGGTGGGAGTGTAAATTAGTTCAACCATTGTGGAAGACAGTGTGGTGATTCCTCAAGGATCTAGAACCAGAAATACCATTTCACCCAGCAATCCCATTACTGGGTATATACCCAAAGAATTATAAATCATTCTACTATAAAGACACATGAACATGTATGTTTATTTGGGCACCATTCATAATAGCAAAGACTTGGAACCAACCCAAATGTCCATCAATGATAGAATGGATAAAGCAAATGTGGCACATATGCACCATGGAATACTATGCAGCCATAAAAAAAGATGAGTGCATGTCCTTTGCAGGGCATGGATGAAGCTGGAAACCATCATTCTCAGCAAACTAACACAAGAACAGAAAATCAAACCCTCCGTGTTCCCACTTATAAGTGGAAGTTGAACAATGAGAACGCATGGACACAGGGAGAGGAACAGCACACACTGTGACCTGTCATGGGGTGGGGGGCTGGGGGAGGGATAGCATTAAGGCAAATACCTAATGTAGATGACAGGTTGATGGGTGCCAGCAAACAACCATGGCTCATGTATACCTGTGTAATAAACCTGCACATTCTGCACATGTACCTTTGAACTTAAAGTATTAAAAAAAAATGCAAAGGTTATCTCTCCAAGTTGGAGCCCAGAGCAAAGGTAAAGGAGAAAGTATTTAATGTCCAGGCTGTTAAGTAATTAAATGCTTGTACTGTATGTATTTTCATTGCATAAACACCAACATTTAATTAAGCCATTACACAGCTCAGTCACATCTAACTCTAGCTTGGACTCCGGGGGCAGAAGGATGGTTCAAATCCCAGCTTGGCCACTTACTGACAGTGTGATATTTGGTAGATGGGACTAACAGGGGTGCATGTTCCACAGGAATGTTGTGATGATTAAAAGCAGATGAAATTCACATGGCAAATTGCATGACTGGGAGCCCTCACTAAGCCTTATCTACTTTTTTTATTCACTATTTACTCTCACCACTCCAAGTCTTCAAGCCCTATCCAGAGTCATGCCACACTCAGAAGGCACCTCAAAAAACCAGGGTACCTCTCCCTTCTTTGAAACTCAGTTTTGGAATCTTTTTGGTATTTATTTGGGCTTTCCAACCTTTCAGTAACACTTTCTAACACCTAAACGTAAGTCTGGAGTTTGGCTTTTGATGATATCTTCTCCTCCCCGGTGTTCTAAGCAATTTTCTTTTATTTAAGAGTCTCCTCTATTTCCCTCCAACATTTCATTCCTGGTGTGTTCTAAGCAACTTTCTTTTATTTAAGAGTCTCCTCTATTTCCCTCCAACATTTCATTCCTGGTCTTCTTTCCCTAATTTTCTCTCTCCAAGGTCAGAGATTGAAGAGGAAATTCCCATCAAGTTTAGAAAATGTGAAATGTGGTCAGGCTGGGGGAAGGAGAAAGGGAAGAAATCGTATCTTTATGATTCCTTTATTTTACCTCCACACACATAAATTCTGTGCTTGTTAAGAAATTCCCTACCCTGTCCTGGTGTGTAATTTCTCAACCTTCTTTGAATCCCCTTTGAACAATATAAGTATTTCCTTCCACATCCCACCCCGATTTTATTCAAAACTTCAAAATAAATGGGACATCATGATCAAAATCATATTAAAACTATGGTCATCTGCTGGGTCCAACCCACAGATTCTGGCCAAAAGATGGATGAAATAATGCGCTCAGACACAGTTATCCAGTGAAAGAGCAGGCTAGGGGACCAAGTCATGGCAGACCCTGAGGAGGGTGCTGTAAAGAGTCAGCAGCCACAGCCGGCACTGCAGGCATTTATTTAGAAAAGATTTAATGACAAAGGCTTTGAGTCAACACACTTGGGGATAATCAACATGGTCGCCCTCCCCAGAGAGAGCAGTCCTGTGTGCAGATGATTAAAGGCCAGGTTCTGAGGCATAAGTAAACTAACTTAGATCAGTTTCTTTACATCCCCTTGTTATCTAACCCAAGCTCTTAAGAGAATTGAGCTGCCTTCAGCCAAACCCCCTTCTGAAGCCATGCAAACCCCTGGCCTTCCAAGAAGGTTTGCATCTTTCTACAATTCTTCCACCACCCTGACCAATCTCCTACAGTCACCTTAGAATATGCCTATCCAGACTACGCAAGCACCCTGAGAAATGTGAAACCTCTCCCTTGGCCCCCTCTCCAGTCCCAGGGAGTTGGCAATCACTGCCTCAGCTTACTGGTCTTCTTCAACAGAATGTGCTCTAAATTTGTGAGTTTCCTGGCCAGAGTTGGCCCTTTGGGTGTAAGCTCCTAAATCTGGTGACCATTTCTATCTGAATCTGTTTGGTTTGTGTTTCATCCAGAATAGTACCTTACATAAGCACTTACATCTGATTCTTGATACAGATTTCTTGGCAAATATTGGATATGGTTAAGAGAACACATTCTGGTGTCATGTCATGCACAGGACAGCTACATTCCCTGGCCTCTATGGCAATCAGGTTGGGACCAGGTTGACATGGTTCTGGCCATTTGACAGAGGTGGATGTGATATATGCCACTTACAAGCCTGTTCCCAAAATGTCTCACACTATCTTCCACACTCTTTCTTTACTAGTTGGACAATCAGATAGACAAGATCTAGGAGAGAACTTCAAGAAGGCTCTGGGGAGTTATGGAGCTGCAAGATAGAAAGAGCCTGGATCCCTGAGTCACAGCTTGGAGATTGCCCAAGAGAGCTGCACAACTCATATTCACTGTGAGGTGAGGAAGAAATGAATCCTTGTTCTATTAAGCCACAGAGATTTGGGGGATTCTTTGCTATAATAGCTAGTGTTAATTAGCCTAATACATTTTTAAAGTTCTTAAAATATAATAAGGGCTAAATAAATGTTAGTTTTTATAGCTTATCATTTGTTCTGTCCACTAATATGTATTGTGTCTTACAGGTAGTATTGTATATGTTTCCCACAACACCTTAGAAGGTGGATGCCCAGGCCTTGCTCTCTCTCACCAGAGGGCCTTTATCTATGTTCTTTTCTCTGGTTTACCTGTCCCTTCTTCCCCTCTCCACATAGTCAACACTACCCATCATTAAGATCAAAGCTCAGGTGTGCTCCTACCCATCAAAACCCTCCCTAGCTCCCTAGACTAGATCAGTGTTCCCTATTAAATGATCTCATAAATCCCTAATCATCTCCTACAGGGTACTTATGACAGTTTGTCATTGCATGACTATGTAATTCTTTGGTGAGCATCTCTCTTCTTCAACATAGAATAAGCACCAAGATTTCAGGGGCCATCTTATCTGATTCACTGTGCCTAGCCCGATGCCTGGCTATAAGATGTGCTCAAAACGTATATGACTGTACGGGTGTATCCACACAGGATGGGCCTCACAGATTTTCTGCCTCTTAGTGAGGTCAACTGTCAGTGTTAGATCTGGTCTTTATCTTTGCAAGTTTAGAGACTTAATTTTTCATGGAAGCCCAGCACCTGGAATGATTCCCAATAACTACATTTAAAGGATATCTACTTCCTGACTGTGAGGTCCCTGGGAAAGAAAATTAGTGAGTATTCAGAGCCCATTTGATGACTAAAGAAAGAGGATGGCTTTGAGAGGAATTCGCTTATTTTAGGATGGAAAATTAACCTTGTTTTCTTAAAGAGTGTGTGTTTCTTCTAGATACAGCTTTTTTTCCCCACCATTAGATCCATTGAAATCATGCTTAGTAAGGTCATGGCATATAATAGGAGCTCGATAAATATCTGAATACATATCTGTGGGTCTCATTAGTTGAATGACTGACAAATGGTCTTATGCTTTGGCTCTCCATTTCTAGACCCCATGTAGTGATTGCCTTTTGTTACAGCATCACTTGTCCCTGGATCTCTACCATAGAAGTTTGAGAAGAACTAGCGAATACGAGCCAGACCTACAAGATTATAAATTCCTTGAAGTCCAGAATAATCATCAAAAAGAAAAAGAAAATCATTATCATCGTCATCAGAGCCAACGCTTTTCATGTACTTATCCAAACCAGGCACTGTGCTGAGCCCTTTACAACCGTTATCTCATTAATCCTTATAACAACCATGTGAGTAGTGTCCCTGTTTATTTTTATCTTATTTTATTTTTGTTTTTTGCTTTGATTTTAGAGACAGTCTCATTCTGTCACCCAGGCTGGAGGGCATTGCCACAATCATAGCACACTGCAGCCTCAAACTCCTAGGCTCAAGAGATCATTCAGCCTCAGCCCACACCCCACCCAAGCAGGACTACAGCCCTGAGACATCATACCCAGCTAATTTTTTTTTGAGACAGGGTCTCACTCTGTCACCCAGGCTGGAGTGCAATGGCATGATCTCAGCTCACTCCCTCCTTGAACTCCCAGGCTCAGGTGATCCTCCCACATTGGATTTCCAGGTAGTTAGGACTACAGGTGCACACTACCACATCTGGCTAATGTTTTGTAGAGACAAGGTTTTGCCATGTTGCCCAGGCTGGTCTCGAATTCCTGGATTCCAGCAATCGGCCCACTTCAGCTTCCCAAAGTGCTGGGATTATAGGCATGAGTCACCGCACTCAGCCCCTTTCAGCTAATTTTTAAATGTAGTAGTCCTCTTTTATAGATGAGGAAATGAAACTCAGTGATGATAAAGGAACAGGTGAAAGGCAGAGACAAGATTTGAACTCAAGCCTGTCTCACTATGGAGCCTGTATTCTCATGCACTGTGTGTAGTGCATTCCAGACTGTATTCTCTTGATGTCCCTACAGCACCTGAAAATCAGCATTATACTATGCCTTCCAAACATGTCTATATAGTCAATTATTGGTTGCAAGCAGCAGAAAACAACTCTAATTATTGTTAACAAAAAAGAGATTACAAGGCCACTTTGAATTTATAAGAAGCAATAAACAGATTATAAAAATGAAGATAGGGACAGGGTGTACAGTATAGTGATTATCACTAATGATAATGTACTGTATATTTTAAATTTGCCTTCATGCACATGCACACATACACACACAGAAAGGTAACTATATGGGAAAAAAAAAAATAGAGACAGAGGCCCAAGGAGCAGAATACAAGATAATCATATTTGAGCAGGAACAATACTACCAGGATGCCTTGGCCAGATCCTTCCAATGCACATGGATTCTAACTTTCCATTCATCTTTGCCTCACACCACACACTTATTCACTTATTCATATAAAGTCTAGGGTGAGAGCATCTGATTGGCCAGCCCATCATTTGCCTCTGTGCTAACTAAAAGCCTGTTGGGGAAGAGGTTAGTCTCTAGATCTTCCTACTTCCCTAGACGGAGACGTAGCTTGCTGTGACTGACCCAGTGGGAATTTCCCCCAAATAGAGGGAGGGCATGGATTCTAGGCTGCCACAAACGTTGACAAATGTCTGCCACAATAGGTGTGCATTAACTCAGGCTTACAACAATCCCTGAATTGCAATTTATGTCACATTCCAGTCCCCTTGATGATACTAGAGAAACCCCAGAAGCATGATTACAAGTCATCATTTAGCATAGTTTAAGCACGTGATTCATTTTCATTTTTATTTTAGAAGGTGGCATTTTCTGACCCACCTTGGAGATGCACCCTCTGAGGAGCCTGCAGCCTCCTGCACCTGAAGAAAGTGGCCCACTCATGAAAACGCCCAGGCCCCCAGTTGGGGAAAACCATCTCCAACTGAGGGGGATCCAGATCCAGTGGAGAAGAATTTTTGTTATTGTTTTTAGACAAACTCTCTTCAAATAGTGCAGCACAGGCACTTCCTGCCTCGGTGGAAATTCAGCACACTTCCTGCTGCTCACCTGCCCCATCTGTGTTTATCTTCTGCCTAAATCATGTGAAAGACAAATGGGTGACATGAGTGCAGCTGGGCCAGCTGTGGTGGGGGCAGCAACAGCTCCATGTTTTGAGGCCAGATGGAGGCTGCTTTGGTCTAGGAGTTGGAGGGGAGCCAGTGGCTGCTTCAGGCCTCCTTGTGTGTAGTGCGTGGAGCTGGAAGTAGAAACAGGGCCCAACTGGGGGCTCCATTGGATGAAGCACACCATCCCATTCAAAAGCCTGCTCCCAATGTCCTCACTGAGCTCTGTTTCTTTTTGTTTCTTCTATATGTATACATATCAAATGTGTGTGTGTTTGTGTGTGTGTCTATGTATGTGTGTGAAACAGAAAGAAGCAAAGAGTCCTTTGCACTTCATCAATCTTCATCAGAGTCCTTTGCACTTCATTCGTTAGTATACTCTACTAATTCCTTTACGCTTTTATCAAAGATATTCACTTGTCAGGGACACTAGAGCAGTGTCCAGTCTGCATGTAACATCAGGTGGGAAGCTTTTATAAATTAAAACAACTATAAAATAGTTGTAGGCATTTTCAAGTTTTTATTAGGCCTCATAAAAACTTGAAAATGTCTATAAGACACCTGCACTACAGGTCTCCATGGCTCTCTGCAAAACATGACCAAGCTCAAAAAGCACACAAGGTTAGAAGACACCACAGATTTGGCAAAAGCCCATGATCTTTGGGTTTATTTCCCCTCAGAGTGGCTCCTTAAAGTGACACTGGCACTTTTCTGACACGCTTTCCTGCAGGTTCTTGAGCACATTCTAATGGAAACTCTCTCTCAGAATTATGCACATGAGAGTGTCATTGTAGAACTTTTTTTAGCACATCTACCACAGGTATAATGAAACACAGGCTACATACTGATAAAACGGAAGGACCAAATTAAACAAGACTATTCATATGCACTTATGTGTCTCTTTGCATCTGTGGTTTTCGGACTTTAGTGTGCATCAGAATTGCCCAGAGGACTTGTTAAAACGCAGATTGCTGGGCCGCACCTCAGAGTTTCAGATTCAGTAGGTCTGTGATGAGGCCCCAGGAACTGCAGCAAGTTCTCAGGTGACTCTACTGAGTCATCTGAGACCCATTTGTGACAGTCTCTGTTCTGTGTGATAAAAAAAAAAAAGATCCCATTTTCCTTTCCTCTAGGTCTGACGTAAGGCTGGCTTGTTTTACGTTGGGCACCTCTGGGAAAGTATCAGGAAAAAGACAGACAAAGCAGAAGTGCCTGAAATTGTATTTATTAATTTGGATTCTGAGTAGCTAAACTGAAATTTGATTGCGCCCTTACCCCCAGCTCCTCCTGGGCCTGGAGCAAGGACAGGCTACATCTGAGGCAGCAGGCATTTGGAAGGAGTAAGATCGGGTTAGGGCTAGTTTTAGGGCAAATGAGGTACCTCTACCCTTACCACCCAGCTATGTAGTACCAAATTAGCCTCTTCTAGATGATCTGAAGTCTGTTATATATAGTCTGGCTTGTTTAAGTGTTTCTAAAAATGTTTTATCATGAAACATTTTAAACACATGGAAACTTAGGACAAATAGTACAACGAACACCTACATACACCCAGGAACAAAATTCAATTATTATTAAAATTTTGCCTCTTTGTTTCTTGGTTTACTACAACCTCTGCACCCCAGGTTCAAGTGATTCTTGTGCCTCAAGTCTCCCGAGTAGCTGAGATCACAGGCATGCATCACCATAATCCAGCTAATTTTTGTAATTTTTAAATAGAGACAGAGTTCCTCCATGTTGGCTAAGCTGGTCTCAAACCCCTGGCCTCAAATGATCCACCCACCTCAGCCTCCCAAAGTGCTAGGGTTACAGGCGTAAGCCACTGTGCCTGGCCCATTTGTTTCATTTACATATATGATCTTTTGCTGCATATAAATATGATCACATATATATTATTTTTTGCTGATATCATCTCCAAAAAAGTAAGGACATCTTCTGCACAATCACAATGTCATTATCACCTAAACATTAACAGTATTCCCCAATATTGCCTTATATCATTTCTTCCTTTTATCCCCGAAATGTGTTTTATGGATATTGTTTCTTTGAGTCACACACAGAACCTAGGCAAGGTCAGAGCCAGGGTGATATGGGTTAAAAGGGCCCCAGAAAACTCAGTAATCAAGAATAATAATCTTGTAATGCAGTATTTCAAAAAGTCAAATTGGCTAACTACAGCCCGTAGGCCAGCTGCGTGTTTTTGCAGAAAAAGTTTTACGGGTCTGGGATTAGCATGAGATAAGTGAGACAGAGTTGTACAAATGTAGACTCTCTCTCTCTCTTTTTTTTTTTTTTTGGAAACAGTCTCACTTTATTGCCCAGGCTGGAGTGCAGTGACATGATCTCTGTTCACTGCAATCTCCACCTCCTGAGTTCAGGAGATTTTCTTGTCTCAGCCTCCCGAGTAGCAGCGAATATAAGGCATGTGTCACCATGCCAGGCTAATTTTTGTAGTTTTAGTAGAGACAGGGTTTCACCATGTTGGCCAGGCTGGTCTCGAACTCCTGACCTCAGGAGTGGACATGCAATACACAATATAGGTCCAGACAATAAAAACTAATAACTGGCAGAAGTATGGGGTGAAAAAATAAATTAATATTTCTAGATACTGAAACACCTCTTTTGAAAACTCTATTTCAAATAGGCAAAAAGTTAAGCAAAGATAAAGAAGATTTGAATAAGCCTGATCTAATAAGCATAAATAGAATTGATCACTCATAAGAACTACATTTTTTTAAGTACATGTGAAACATTCACAAAAATTGACCTGGGTGCAGTGGCTCATGCCTGTAATCCCAGCACTTTGGGAGGCTGAGGTGAGTGGATCACCTGAGGTCACGAGTTCGAGACCAGCCTGACCAACATGGTGAAATGCCATCTCTATTAAAAATACCAAATTGGGGGCGGAGCAAGATGGCCGAATAGGAACAGCTCCAGTCTCCAACTCCCAGCGCGAGCGACATGGAAGACCGGTGATTTCTGCATTTTCAACTGAGGTACTGAGGTCATCTTACTAGGGAGTGCCGGACAATCAGTGCTGGTCAGCTGCTGCAGCCCGACCAGTGAGAGCTGAAGCAGGGCAAGGCATCGCCTCACCTGGGAAGCACAAGGGGGAAGGGAATCCCTTTTCCTAGCCAGGGGAACTGAGACACACAACACCTGGAAAATCGGGTAACTCCCACCCCAATACTGCGCTGTAAGCAAATGGGCACACCAGGAGAATATACCCCACACCTGGCCAGGAGGGTCCCACGCCCACGGAGCCTCCCTCCTTGCTAACACAGCAGTCTGCGGGGATCTAACTGCAAGGCAGCAGAGAGGCTGGGGGAGGGGCGCCCGCCATTGCTGAGGCTTAAGTAGGTAAACAAAGCCGCTGGGAAGCTCGAACTGGGTGGAGCTCACAGCAGCTCAAGGAAACCTGCCTGTCTCTGTAGACTCCACCTCTGAGGACAGGGCACAGCTAAAAAATAACAGGGGAAGCAGCAGAGGCCTGTGCAGACGCGAACGACTCTGTCTCACAGCTTTGAAGAGAGCAGTGGATCTCCCAACACGGAGGTTGAGATCTGAGAAGGGACAGACTGCCTGTTCAAGTGGGTCCTTGACCCCTGAGTAGCCTAACTGGGAGACATCCCCCACTAGGGGCAGTCTGACACCCCGCACCTCACAGGGTGGAGTACACCCCTGAGAGGAAGCTTCCAAAGTAAGAATCAGACAGGTACACTCGCTGTTCAGCAATATTCTATCTTCTGCAACCTCTGCTGCGGATACCCAAACAGGGTCTGGAGTGGACCTCAAGCAATCTCCAACAGACCTACAGCTGAAGGTCCTGACTATTAGAAGGAAAACTATCAAACAGGAAGAACACCTATACCAAAACCCCATCAGTACATCACCATCAACAAAGACCAGAGGCAGATAAAACCACGAAGATGGGGAAGAAGCAGGGCAGAAAAGCTGGAAATTCAAAAAATAAGAGTGCATCTCCCCCTGCAAAGGAGCGCAGCACATCGCCAGCAATGGATCAAAGCTGGTCAGAGAATGACTTTGACGAAATGAGAGAAGAAGGCTTCAGCCCATCAAACCTCTCAGAGCTAAAGGAGGAATTACGTACCCAGCGCAAAGAAACTAAAAATCTTGAAAAAAGAGTGGAAGAATTGACAGCTAGACTAATTAATGCAGAGAAGGTCATAAACGAAATGACAGAGATGAAAACCATGACACGAGAAATACGTGACAAATGCACAAGCTTCAGTAACCGACTCGATCAACTGGAAGAAAGAGTATCAGCGATGGAGGATCAAATGAATGAAATGAAGCGAGAAGAGAAACCAAAAGAAAAAAGAAGAAAAAGAAATGAACAAAGCCTGCAAGAAGTATGGGATTATGTAAAAAGACCAAATCTACATCTGATTGGGGTGCCTGAAAGTGAGGGGGAGAATGGAAACAAGTTGGAAAACACTCTTCAGGATATCATCCAGGAGAAATTTCCCAACCTAGTAGGGCAGGCCAACATTCAAATTCAGGAAATACAGAGAACGCCACAAAGATACTCCTCCAGAAGAGCAACTCCAAGACACATAATTGCCAGATTCACCAAAGTTGAAATGAAGGAAAAAATCTTAAGGGCAGCCAGAGAGAAAGGTCAGGTTACCCACAAAGGGAAGCCCATCAGACTGACAGCAGATCTCTCGGGAGAAACTCTGCAAGCCAGAAGAGAGTGGGGGCCAATATTCAACATTCTTAAAGAAAAGAATTTTAAACCCAGAATTTCATATCCAGCCAAACTAAGTTTCATAAGTGAAGGAGAAAGAAAATCCTTTACAGATAAGCAAATGCTTAGAGATTTTGTCACCACCAGGCCTGCCTTACAAGAGACCCTGAAGGAAGCCCTAAACATGGAAAGGAACAACAGGTACCAGCCATTGCACAAACATGCCAAAATGTAAAGACCATCGAGGCTAGGAAGCAACTGCATCAACTAATGAGCAAAAAAGCCAGTTAATATCATAATGGCAGGATCAAGTTCACACATAACAATATTAACCTTAAATGTTAATGGACTAAATGCTCCAATTAAAAGACACAGACTGGCAAACTGGATAAAGAGTCAAGACCCATCAGTCTGCTGTATTCAGGAGACCCATCTCACATGCAGAGACATACATAGGCTCAAAATAAAGGGATGGAGGAAGATCTACCAAGCAAATGGAGAACAAAAAAAAGCAGGGGTTGCAACCCTAGTCTCTGATAAAACAGACTTTAAACCATCAAAGATCAAAAGAGACAAAGAAGGCCATTACATAATCGTAAAGGGATCAATTCAACAGGAAGAGCTAACTATCCTAAATATATATGCACCCAATACAGGAGCACCCAGATTCATAAAGCAAGTCCTTAGAGACTTACAAAGAGACTTAGACTCCCATACAATAATAATAGGAGACTTTAACACTTCACTGTCAACATTAGACAGATCAACAAGACAGAAAGTTAACAAGGATATCCAGGAATTGAACTCATCTCTGCACCAAGCAGACCTAATAGACATCTATAGAACTCTCCACCCCAAATCAACAGAATATACATTCTTCTCAGCACCACATCGCACTTATTCCAAAATTGACCACATAATTGGAAGTAAAGCACTCCTCAGCAAATGTAAAAGAACAGAAATTATAACAAACTGTCTCTCAGACCACAATGCAATCAAACTAGAACTCAGGACTAAGAAACTCAATCAAAACCGCTCAACTACATGGAAACTGAACAACCTGCTCCTGAATGACTACTGGGTACATAACGAAATGAAAGCAGAAATAAAGATGTTCTTTGAAACCAATGAGAATAAAGATACAACATACCAGAATCTCTGGGACACATTTAAAGCAGTGTGTAGAGGGAAATTTATAGCACTAAATGCCCACAAGAGAAAGCAGGAAAGATCTAAAATTGACACTCTAACATCATAATTAAAAGAACTAGAGAGGCAAGAGCAAACACACTCAAAAGCTAGCAGAAGGCAAGAAATAACTAAGATCAGAGCAGAACTGAAGGAGATAGAGACACAAAAATCCCTCCAAAAAATCAATGAATCCAGGAGTTGGTTTTCTGAAAAGATCAACAAAATTGATAGACTGCTAGCAAGACTAATAAAGAAGAAAAGAGAGAGGAATCAAATAGACGCAATAAAAAATGATAAAGGGGATATCACTACTGACCCCACAGAAATACAAACTACCATCAGAGAATACTATAAACACCTCTACGCAAATCAACTAGAAAATCTAGAAGAAATGGATAATTTCCTGGACACTTACACTCTCCCAAGACTAAACCAGGAAGAAGTTGAATCCCTGAATAGACCAATAATAGCAGGCTCTGAAATTGAGGCAACAATTAATAGCCTACCCACCAAAAAAAGCCCAGGACCAGATGGATTCACAGCTGAATTCTACCAGAGGTACAAGGAGGAGCTGGTACCATTCCTTCTGAAACTATTCCAATCAATAGAAAAAGAGGGAATCCTCCCTAACTCATTTTATGAGGCCAGCATCATCCTGATACCAAAGCCTGGCAGAGACACAACAAAAAAAGAGAATTTTAGACCAATCTCCCTGATGAACATCGATGCAAAAATCCTCAATAAAATACTGGCAAACCGGATTCAGCAGCACATCAAAAAGCTTATCCACCATGATCAAGTGGGCTTCATCCCTGGCATGCAAGGCTGGTTCAACATTCGCAAATCAATAAACGTAATCCAGCATATCAACAGAACCAAAGACAAGAACCACATGATTATCTCAATAGATGCAGAAAAGGCTTTTGACAAAATTCAACAGCCCTTCATGCTAAAAACGCTCAATAAATTCGGTATTGATGGAACGTACCTCAAAATAATAAGAGCTATTTATGACAAACCCACAGCTAATATCATACTGAATGGGCAAAAACTGGAAAAATTCCCTTTGAAAACTGGCACAAGACAGGGATGCCCTCTCTCACCACTCCTATTCAACATAGTGTTGGAAGTTCTGGCTAGGGCAATCAGGCAAGAGAAAGAAATCAAGGGTATTCAGTTAGGAAAAGAAGAAGTCAAATTGTCCCTGTTTGCAGATGACATGATTGTATATTTAGAAAACCCCATCATCTCAGCCCAAAATCTCCTTAAGCTGATAAGCAACTTCAGCAAAGTCTCAGGATACAAAATTAATGTGCAAAAATCACAAGCATTCTTATACACCAGTAACAGACAAGCAGAGAGCCAAATCAGGAATGAACTTCCATTCACAATTGCTTCAAAGAGAATAAAATACCTAGGAATCCAACTTACAAGGGATGTGAAGGACCTCTTCAAGGAGAACTACAAACCACTGCTCAGTGAAATCAAAGAGGACACAAACAAATGGAAGAACATACCATGCTCATGGATAGGAAGAATCAATATCTTGAAAATGGCCATACTGCCCAAGGTTATTTATAGATTCAATGCCATCCCCATTAAGCTACCAATGAGTTTCTTCCCAGAATTGGAAA